>NC_133769.1:294340979-294467836 GCF_003597395.2 Chelonoidis abingdonii
CCACCTGACGCGGATCTACAGTGAGGATAATCGGGGGATGTCATTCGGACTGGGGAGAAGGTGTGGCGGGATGTTTAGTTGCTTGAAGAGAGGAAGGTAGTTCAAGACTTGGAGGCGGTAGAACTACCAGTGGGCCACACTGCAGACATTTACAGACGAGCTACAGATACTCTTGGCGGCTCCCAACAGTCACATGTGACACGCATACCGGAGGCAAGGAAGACAGCAACATTCAAGTATACCAGACGGAATAAGAGCATGTCGCTGAAGAGCCAGCACTCAGTGGGGAAAGAAGAAACGCTACGATTCCCACGCGCCTTCATCAGATACCCTGCCGGTATAGTAGAGCTGGCCATAAGTCGGAGACATGGGAGGCGGCTTACCTGGTGTTGAAACCAGAAGCTCCTCACAATGCCGGAGTTTCCTCACCCCAAGGTCCAAGCACCCGAGGACTGGTATACCAGTCGGAAAAGGTGGGCGGAGCTGGGTGAGCATCCAAGCCACTGTCCTGGATGAACCGAGAACATTCCAGGGAAGTACATCAGTAGAGATTGGCCCCCAATTAGATGATGCTGCTTGGCGAGAATGCCTGAGGCCAGCAGCAGTACTGGTGAGGAAGGCAAGCAGAAGACAAGGTCCATGGCAAGACACCCCTGGATGGGTGTACCATTGACAGGGTAGGCTGATGGGAGTGGCTGACATTGGGAAAATCACCTCACCAGTGGCTGGAAAGGGGCTGGACTTAAAAGACAGCATGAGGCACTGATTCATAGCGAGCACAGAGAAACAGGCACCTGAGCGACCAGACCATTGAAGCAGGGGTCTACCACACTGATGAGGGAGCCCAAGGTGGCACAGACTTATGTGCCAGGAGAGGCCTCAGAGGGACAGTCCAAGATCATAGTGGCAGACGTGTAAGATGCAGCAGGTAACGCATTACACTGACGGACAACCAAGTGGCTGGCATTGCTCGTGTACAGGAAATCTGCAAGCATATGGGCTGAACCCTCCAGAGACCGCCGGATGGGAGATTCCACGAAGATTGTGGAGATAATGCAGGGTAAGATTCTGTGGACTTCCAGATTCCAGACGGCAGGCAGGTAACTGGCCAAATCAACCAGATATTGTGGTAATAGACAAGGGCAGAAGAACAGCGGTTGGTGATAGATATAGCAGTGCACAAGTGACAGCCACATCAGGCAAAGGAATATGAGAAGTGGAGAAGATAGCAGGGCCTGAAAGAGGGACTAGAGAGGACGTGGGAAATGAAGGCCAAATGGTCCCGAGTGGTGGTGAGGAGCTTCGGGGCTTGTGACTCCTTAGCTGGCGGTGAATGGCTCCAAGAATCCCGAAAAGATCAGAGCTCTCTGTCCAGAAGAAGTGCAGTGCTAGAAAGTAAGATAGCTGTGCAGAACCCTCAAATCCCAGCCTCTTGGAGAGGACCCGGAGGTGAGGAAGACACATACCACCCATAGGAGATGAGAGGGAACCATTTTATATATATATATATATATATATATTCTTGATGTATAATATAGCACCTTTCCTCCCTTTTTACCCTTCCTGAACAAGCAATGGCCTTATATACCAATATTCCAGTCATGAGATTTATCCCACCAAGTCTCTGTGATGCCAGTTGTCATAATTTAGCTTATGTACCAATACTTCAATTTTTTCCTGTTTATTCCTTTACTTCCTGCATTTGTGTATAGACTAAGATACTCATCAGATTCCCCCACTGATTTCACTCTTCTTGCTCCTATGATCCTGTTGTAATTTTCCATGCCCTCCTAAAATCTAGCACTCTTTTAAGATTGTCTTTTTTAGATTTATCTGTAGACTTCTGTCAACTGCCCCCTTTGAACCAAGTTAAAAAGTCCTCTTCACTAGGTGAGCAAGTCAGTGCGGGAAGATGCTCTTCCCCATCTTGGTGAGGTTGATCGCATCTCTTCCTGGCAAACTTCCTCCCCAGAACAGCATCCCATGGCTGAGAAAATTGAAGCTGTCCCATTGACATAATCTGCACAGCCATGCTCAGTATGCTGATTACATCTAATTCTTTATCTGTTACATTGTTTCAGTTTTTATTCCTTCAAACAGCTCTTAAATAAGGAATCTTATTTTTGTAAAGTAGGCAGTGTATCCTAGTCAATTGGGTCATGGACTGGTGCTCAGAAGATGTGCATTCTAGTCCAGCCCTGCTACTGACCTGCTGTGTGACTGTGAGTAAGTCACTTCCGCACTCTATGCCTCTGTTTTATTGACAGTGAGGGTAATTGACCATTGGAACAACTTACATAGGGATGTGGTGGATTATCCATTACTTGAAATCTTTAAATCAAGACTGACCATCTTTCTAAAAGATATGCTCTAGCTAAAATAAAAGTTATGGACTTGATGCAGGAATTACTGGGTAAAATTCTACCACTTGTGTTATGCAGGAGGTCAGACGAAATTACAATAATGGTCCCCATCTAGCCTTAATTTATGAATTTCTGCTTTTTTGATTATATGAATTTTACAATTGCACCCAAACTATATTATTGGGCATCTCATACTATTTGTTATGTATAAAGAATTAAATGCTTTTAATTTTCCCTCTTCTGTTTAGAGATTGTTTTAAATATTTATAGTGTACTGTGTGAGTAAAATCTATATTTCGTAAATTTTATAGAAAATAAACGAGGTTTCATGAATTTCATAGATAACTTGCTGTTTCATATTTTTACAAAAAAAGTCAGAAACTCATTCCTTACTCAAACATAACCTTAATTGAAGTCAGTTCCAATGCCAGATTGAGACCAGGCATCCTGGTGATTGCACTGCAGTCAATGCCAGTTTTGCATGAGTTGAGTCCTGCATCTGTTGAAATCTATGTCAAAACTCTAGAGTTGAGTGAAATTCAGAATTTCCATCCCATGGCAAATTTCAACATTTGCTTTAGTCTCATTGCATTGTGGGAGATGTTGTCCTTAAGGGAGGTCAGTCCTCAGGAGAGAATGATGGTTATAGCTCCCAGAAGGCAATGTACCATGATGAGGAATACAGGTTAATAATAAATTCAAAACAAATTTTATGGGTGAGTTCAACAGAACAAAGGAGTCCAATCTGAGTCAAACCAACCCCAAACAATCCTGTCAATCCCAGCAGAAAATCCAAAATTTCCCATGGACTAATTTCAATTTTGTGGAATAGGAATTTTCCATAAGAATTATTTGCTGATGGAAAATTCCCGACCAGCTCTACAAAGCTCCTCTAGGCTTCAGCAGAAAAAAGGAATCAAGCCTGGACTGTGAATAATCATAGCTATTAGCTCACCTTCAAATGGCTACTGCAGATGATATTTTTTTGAAATAAACTTGTTACTTAAAAAAAAGAAAGAGAAAGAGAGAGAAGAGGATTTGCTAGATCTCACTTCCACTGAAATTAATGACAGAATTTACAGTAGATTTCAGAGTGAGCCTGACTAGGCCCAGAATTACAGATAATATAATTAGCATGATTACAGATAAAGCATGGCTCTTGCATGCTTTATTTTGTATATCTTTGAACATAGATTTGAACATATTTAGCCTGCCATATGTATTATACTGGAAAATTCTGAGCTCAATTACATGCACACTGCCCCATTGACTTGAATAGGCTTGTACAAATATAAATGAGGATCTTTTATAAAGCCTGTATCTTTCTCCAAAATGTGGTCCTCTGTGATACTAGAAAAGACATAGCTAGAAAAACAAACACAATCAGTTTCCTGTTTTGTTTTACTGTAATTAGATCAGGGATTGGCAACTTTTGGCATTTGGCTCGTCAAGGAAATCTGCTGGAAGGCCAGGCTGGTTTATCTACCTGCAGCAAGGTTTGGCCAATTGCTGCTCCCACTGGCCATGGTTTGCCGTTCCAGGCCAATGGGGGATGCAGGAAATGGCGGCCAGCACATCCCTCAGCCTGCGCCACTTCCCACAGCCTGGCCTGGAAAAAAGGGTTAAGACCCATAATTTTGTGCAACTGTGACTATTTAAATTGATAATAATAAAAGTGCTTACAAATAAACATCACTATCCATTTAAATTATGAAAAAATAAAAACCAAATTCTGCCATGCCTACATATAGCACATTAATCACTGAAATGCAGTCACCTCTGGTTAGATGTGGCAACTCTTTAACATTACACTTCACAACAGTTTAGGGCATGAAGTGAAGAAGTGGAAGGAGTTAAAACTGTGGCCTGGTCTACACGGAGTGTGTGGGGGGGGATCGATCTAAGTAACGCAACTTCAGCTACGAAAATAGCATAGCTGAAGTTGACATATCTTAGATCAAATTAAAATTACTTACTTCACATCCTTGCAGGGCACCGTGGCTCCCCCATTGACTTTGCTTCCTCCTCTCCCTGAGCTGGAGTTCAGCTGTTGACGGGAGAGTGAACAGGGATTGATTTATCATGTCTACACTCCGCGCGATAAATCGATCCCTGATAGATCGATTGCTACAAGCCGATCTGGCGGGTAGTATAGACGTACCCTCAGAGAGGAATTTAAATAAGTAACGTGTAATATCCAAACTGGCCAGGACATAGGGGCTGACACCTCCTATCAAGAAATATACAGTCATGCTGAATGATTTACTGCAAGGAGCACTATGAAGAGAGATGCTAATTTTCAGTGCTCATGTGAACAGCATTTTGCTATCCAGGTTATTTTCAAGACTCCTGGAAAATTCTCCATAACTGCTTTTAAGAATCTTCCCCTTATGCAAAGAGTTTTTTTTTAAGAACATATTCTGAAAAGCACTGACAGCCTCTTTAGCAAAAGAGCCAGGTTTGTCAGCCATTGATGCAAAAACCTGAATCTGCTTTGACACCCCAGAATAAGCTTCTGGCAATGTTTTGTCTTTCATTTAAATGTTTGGATAAATCACAAAGCTCAGAAACTGCATTATATATTATGCCTAAGTTATAAACAAATACTGCTGAGCTAAGGATATTTCTCAGTCCACTGTGCTTTACTTACCGTTTTGAATCTCTAGATGTCACTTGGAAACATCAGCGAAATGTTTGCTCAGGGCTTGGGTATGCATTACAAATGGCTTTTATAGATCTTTCATGAGAATCAACCAAACAGAAGTCTCTAATACTACTAGTCCTGTTCCAAAGTAGTCGCATTTTTCTACTTGCAGCACAGGGTATGTCCACACTACCCACTGGATTGGCGGGTAGCAATCGATCTATCGGGGATCGATATATCACGTCTCGTCTAGACACAATAAATTGATCCCCGAATGTGCTCCCATCGACTCCGGAACTCCACCAGGGTGAGAGGCAGAAGCGGAGTCAATGCGGGAGCTGCAGCCATCGATCCCACGCAGTGAGGACGGGAGATAAGTCAAAATAAGATATGTTGACTTCAGCTACGCTATTCCCGTAGCTGAAGTTGTGTATCTTATATCGACTGCCCTCCAGTGTAGACCAGGTCTCAGTCTGCTAAAGAAGGGACAAAAATTGTTTGACAGTTGCTGCTACCATGCTGTCCCTAACATTGAGTCCCATGAAAATGACAGATAAGGACTTTCTTTCCCAATGGCTGTCCCTAGGTAAGACCAGAGCCATTTGATTTCTTGCTGAACTTGGTTCATGTCATTAGAGATTAGCCAGCACTGGAACAGAAGACTCACTTAGGGTATGTCTACACTACAGGATTATTCCGATTTTACATAAACCAGTTTTGTAAAACAGATTGTATAAAGTCGAGTGCACGTGGCCACACTAAGCACATTAATTCAGCAGTGTGCGTCCATGTACCGAGGCTAGCATCGATTTCTGGAGTGTTGCACTGTGGGTAGCTATCCTGTAGCTATCCCATAGTTCCCACAGTCTCCCTCACCCATTGGAATTCTGGGTTGAGATCCAATCTGCAATAAAACAGTGTCGCTGGTACCTGTGTAAACTGTGTCAATACCATCCTTCCTCCGTGATACCAAGGAGGCAGACAATATTTTCTGCGCCTCTTTTCCTCGATTTGCTCTGCGCAGACGCCATAGGCATGGCAACAATGGAGCCGGTTTTGGCAGCCCCATTTGATCACTGCACTCCGTCATGCTGTAAGCTGGATGCTTGGCTGACTAGACCAGATACTGAGTGCTACACAGCGACATTCATTTTGCGTTCTAACGGGTAGAGAGATGTATAAATCCTATTCGGCAACTAGCCGTCCTTCAGGCCTGCAATTATCGTAATATGGCGTACGAGATGATGTTATGCCAGTCATTCTGTATCATTGTTTGCTGCATGGGTGCCCTGGCTGGCTCACTGAGCGCGCCGGGGGCGCATGGACAAATGGAATGACTCCTGGTCATCCCTTCTTTATGTTTTGTGCTCAAAATAGAGTCAGTTCTGCCTAGATATATAATCGCGATCAGTGTATAGAGAAACTCAGAGAGCACAGTCCGTTCCGTGTCAGGATGCCCATAGAATTCGCACGAAATGATGAGCCCTGCATGCACTAGGGATGCCCCTGAAACTCCCCACTCATTGCTTCTCCTCCCCCAATCTCTCTGGGCTACCGTGGACGTGGTCCCCATTTGGTGCCGATGAAGTAATAAAGAATGCAGAAGAAGTAACCATTGGCTTTTAGTGAGATAAATAGAGGGGAGGAACATCAGCTGCTATGATAAGTCAAGGTAGGACATTAAGGGTGGCGGGGAGAGGAGGACCCAGCCTCTCTGCTGCTATGATAGTCCAGGCATGTACAGAATCTTTCTTAGACATGAAAGGGCGGGGGGCACTGATCTTGTGACTCAGCTCCAGTTTTTGCTATGATGAAGACAAATCAACCTTGTTACCATCTGCCAGGAATGTCCGGAGTCATCTCCATTTTTACCCAGCGCGCCCCGGCGACCTCACTCAAGGACGCAAGCTCAGGAGGACACTCAGGTCTGATAGATGCATGGCTAGGAACAGTCATATTCTCTACCATCTGCCACCAGAGGGATGCTAGGTCGTTTCAGCCGCTGCAGTGCCCCGTCTACCACAGCAATGCATAGACACTAGGGTGACATTGAAAAAGAATGAAGAACATTTTTTTCTTTATTCTTCGAGGGGGGAGGTGTGTAAATTGAGAATATAACCTGAAACACCCAGAAAATGTGTTTGACCCTAGCGCACTGGACTCAGCAAGAATGCAAATGCTTTGCGAGCTGCGGGGACTGGGATAGGATGGAGTCCTCAGTACCAATCACTACATCCACTCCATCGAGGTGTCCATTTGATTTCTTGGCTTTCCGTTACACTGTCACAACAGTCATCTGTGCTGTTCCTGTCTACTAAATAACTGGAATGATTTTCAAATGCTTGTGTCGCTTTGTCTTCTGTAAAGAGCTATGAGAGAACAGATTTGTCTCTCTTACAGTGATCTAGATCCAGTATCTCCCGTACGGTCCATGCTGGAGCTCTTTTGGATTTGGAACTGCATCGCCACCGTGTCCTGATCAGAGCTCCAGCTGGGCAACAGGAATGAATTACAAAAGTTTGCGGGGCTTTCCTGTCTACTCTGCCAGTGCATATCCGAGTTCAGATTGCTTTCCAGAGCGGTCACAAATGGTGCACTGTGGGATTTTGCCCGGAAGTCCCAATACATCGATTTGCGGCCATAACTAACCCTAATAATCATATTCAGCACTAACCTTCTCATCGGGAGGAGTACAGAAATCGGTTTAAAGAGCCTTTATCTTTGATATAAAAGGCCTCTTTGTGGATGCGGTGCAGGGGTTACAATCGTTGTTAATCACGCTGGCTAAATCGGTTAAACGCTAGTGTGGACAGCGCAATAGATGCACATAGTATTTCTGAAATATCCACAGGTAGTTGGCATAGCATGATGCCTTTCTAACTAATAATTGTTTGTTTAACCCTTTCATTGAATTAAGGATTTACATTATTCTAACCAGTAGCAATAGTATGCCTGTAGTCACTTTGACACTATGGGTGGGATTTGCATAAGTGACAAAGTGATTTAGGAGCACAAGTCCTATTGAAATGCAATGTGTCTTGTGATCCTAAGTCACTTAGGTGCTTTTTAAAATCCCACCCTCTATTTATGCAGTCCACTGAAGTTTTGGCACAGAACAATAGACTCCTAAGTTAACATAATATGTTAATGCTGCTTATAATCAAAATGTCAGCTATCTACTCAATGGAAATTTATAGTTCCACTGATATTTCTATTGCATACTTTTTATATGTACTTTTAACAGGCAATATAATCATTTCTGTTCATTACTTTATGTAATGTGCTTTTCAGATGCACTGATCTAATTGTCAGGAAAGCAACTTAGTGCATATGAAAAGAAATCAGACCTTCCCCCGTCACTCCACTATCCTCTCTTTCTTTCCCTTCCTCGCTCACACTCGTAGCTCTCATGCTGCTAGTCATCCTTTCCTTTCCCTCCCTTTCCTCTCCTTTTCTTCTCTTCTCTGCTGTGTCCTACACCTATGCTCTTATTAACTTCTTTTTTCCACTATCCCATATCACCCTGCTTTGAAAGGCTACACTTACACCAGGGATTGGCAACCTCTGGCAGTCAGCTCACCAGGCTAAGCACCTTGGTGGGCTGGGCCGATTTGTTTACCTGCTGCATCGGCAGGTTTGGCCGATCGCAGGTCCCACTGGCCGCGGTTCACTGCGGTTCACAGATGGGGACAGCGGGAAGCAGTGCAAGCCAAGGGATGTGCTGGCCTTGGCTTTCTGCCACCTCCATTGGCCTGGGGCAGTGAATCATGGCCAGTGGCAGCCGCAATCAGCTGAACCCGTGGACCCAGCAGTTAAACAAACTGGCCAGGCCCACCAGGGTGCTTACCCTGGCGAGCTGCCTACCAGAGGTTGCCTATCCCCGATATAGAGTGTAAGCTCTTTGGGAGCCAGAGAATGTCCCTTATTTGTGTTTGCATGGCACCTAGCACATTAGAAACCAGATCTTGCCTGGGGGCTTTTAGGTACTACTTTAATATAAGTAATAAATGACAATTATCTGTGGAAGCAGGGAAAGAGAGGGTTTAAGTGAAGCCATTTAAGTGTCAGAGACAGAGCAACTGTTCCGTCAAGTTAGCCTAATATCGTGAGACCTGTAGAAGCAGGGCTCATGTCAGAAGTGAGTGGAAAACAGCAGAAAAGTCAGTGTGACCTAGCCTTGAGATAACTATGTCTTGAGAAGAGAAAGTGAGAAAATACTGGAATAGACAGCAAATAGCCTAAATAAAATGCAGATGTTTTTAATTAATGCACATCACAAAGAGAGATAAATGAGGCAGAGATGCTCTCTGTCAGCTGTGTTCTTCCCTTGCAATTGCATGTCCTGAATAAAGCTGTCTCTGATTTTGTTGCTTCCAACAGGAGAGTGGAGTTCGTTTCTTCCACATTTCTTAACAAAACAAATTCCAGCCATTATATTAAGCAGTAAATACTACAAAACATAAACCTTGTATAAAACAAGTATGCACATTATCTCTGTCAATTCAGAACCACCCTTATTCATGTTTGAATGTACTTCGATGGAAGAGTGAGCTTGGGAAAATTTTTAGGTTTGGATGTTGGCTCAATTTATATGCTTTGGATTTTTTGTTGTTATTTTGGACAGACATCCAGAATTTGGGATGAATGCATCTTAAACAAATCTAACTAAATAAGTACAATAGAACTAAATATAGTGGTGCTTTTAAAACATTTAAAACCGATTTGAAGAATGCTACCAGTTCTAATAAAATTCCCATTTTCAAGATAGGATATATCTCTCGAACCAGCAGAAGCTTTCAAATTGTTGGAACTGTTTTAGTGTGCCCATTGCATGAGTTTAACATATGACTATTGGGGGCTGGTGGAAGGGAAACTGTTAAAGTAAGCTATATTTATGAAGACATAATGAAGTGAATCAGGGGAAGTATTAACCCTTCTTTTATTACCTGTCTCTGTTTGTTAATTTTAAGGCCTCCAGGACTGTATTATTTGAATGTTTCACTATCTTTTATGTATTTATCTCTCACAGCATGCCTGGTGAGGTAGAGACGTGCTGTTATTCCCATTTTACAGATGCAGAACTGAAGCAAAGAGAGTCCAAATTGCGTGTCCAGCTTATATGGGAAGTCTATGACAGAAGGAATTGAAGCCAAGTGTCCTGAGTCCCAGGCTAGTGCCCTCATCACTGGACCATCCATCCTCCAAGTATTGATTTTTTTGGATTTAGAACAGAGTTGGTATATCTCAGTAGGTGTTAATGAGCAGGTTTTCATACAGAAAATATCACAACTGGCAGCAAATACACCATTGTTGGAAGTTGAAACTGAAATACCAAGAAGTGAATAGCCCCAGAGATTACATCAGCCTTTCGCTTCCTAAGAGGAAACAAACTAAGGATGTTCATGACTACAGAATGCACACATGGGGAAGCCACACAAGTTGTGCTGTGGTCATACTTAGCAACTGAAAGCAAAATGTCAATTGACAATTCACATATAATATGTTCTATTTTTAGCACCCCATGCAATATTTTCCAACTTACTGAGAAATTGATGTTTCCATTTTATTGTCAGAATGTCTTGCTTTGTGGCAGCAGTCTGCGTAGGTTGCAAGTGAAATAAAAGGGAGAATTGTGAAGGCGAGTTAGTGAATGCTGATTTCGTCTGGCAGTCAGCATCATGCCTGTCTCCTTCTAAAACGTATGTCAAATGACTGACAGATTTTAGGAACATGAAGAGACATATTTGTATCTCATCTTGTTGAATATTTTTTCCATAATATCAACTTTTGAGGAAAATAGTAGACACATCTACAATCTGGTTTCTGCTCTGGGAGGAAAGGGTGAGGGACCTGAATGGTAGTTGTAAGCTCTAAGGAAAGCAAAGTAAGCCAAACAGACAAAGACCCAGTAGGATGATAATTACCATGAAAGACAAGGCAGGTTGAGACCATGAATAGAAAAGAGAGAGGAAATAAGGGATGATGGAGACAGTAAGTGGAAATGAAGATTAGAAGCCACAGGAAAACCAGAACAAAAATGTGTGTGGAGCCATTTAAACTTGATAACTCCAATCCGTGTTCTGTTATAGACAAGACAGAAGAGACTCAGATCTGATCTAGCTTTGATCTAGCTAGCTAAAATAATAATAGCAGTGAAGCCACAGCAGCACGCGTGGCAGCACAGGCTCTCCACTTGAGTACATAACCAGGGTCCCGAGCAGGTTTGTATAGTCCATGCTGCCACAGCTTCATTGCTATTGTTATTTGAGCTCACTAGATCAAAGGTAGCTCAGTTATATCTGCACTTGCTGGTTGCACTTCTGAGCTTCTGTGGAATCATGTCTGATTGCAGTGCACATACTCTAAGATGACCCCACAGGATATCAGAAGCCCAACCAGTGTTCAAGAGACAATGAAAGGGAGTCAGCAGAGAGAAGAAGTATGTATTCTGATTGGAGAATCTGTAGCAAGGAAGGTATGGCCCAGACAAGGAAATAGTGTTATGCTGCCCCTCAGATAACAAAATTATACTACTAATAATATTATAATAAAAGTGATGGATGTCCTAAATAATGCCAGTGAATTGCCACTACTTCTAAGCCACATGGAAACAAATGACTACAGTAAAAGAAAAGTCAGCATAATCCAGGAAGGCTTCAGGATCCTGGAAAGAGAACTGAGACTATGAGTGAGCAAGGTAGGAATTAATGGCAAATTCTCAGAATGAAGAGGGATAACTAGTGGTGTTCCCCAAGGGTAGGTCCTAGGATCAATCCTATATAATTTATTCATAAATGATCTGGAGAAAGGGGTAAAAAGTGAGATGGCAAAGTTTGCAGACACTAAACTGCTCAAGATAGTTAAGACCAAAGCAGACTGTGAAGAACTTCAAAAAGATCTCACAAAACTAAGTGATTGGGCAACAAAATGGCAAATGAAATTTAATGTGGATAAATGTAACAGTAATCACATTTGGCATTCACTCCACTATGTTACCAACATGATAGGAGCTAATTTAGCTTACAACGAGTCAAGAACAGCATCTTGGAGTCCTCGTGGCAGTTCTCTTGAAGATGTTCACACAGTGTGCAGAGGCGTCAAAAAGGCAACAGTCTGATGTTAGAATATTAAGAGGGGATAGAGATAGACTGGATACTATTATTCCCTTTTATATCCATTGATGCATGCCCCATCTCGATACTTTGGTACAGATTGGTTCCTCACCTCACAAGATTACTGGCACTAGAAGGTTCAGAAGGGCAGCTCAATGATTAGGGTTTGGGAGGGTCATCTGAGGACGATTAGGAGGCTAGACTCATTCAGCTTGGAAAGAGGCGACTTAAGGCGGGGATTGATAGAGTATATAATACATCATGATGTTTTGTGGAGCAAAGTGGAATAAGGAAAAGTTATTTACTTATTCCCATATACAAGAACTAGAGGTCATCACACTGAAACACATAAAAGCTTTGAAAATAAAGGAAGTTCACCGCGCACAGTCAATTGTGGAACTCCTTCCTGAGGAGGTTGTGAGAGGCTAGGACTATAATAGCAGTTTAAAAGAGGAACTGGATAAATTCACAGTGGTTAAGTCCATAAATGGGCTATTAGCAGGAATGGTAAGGACATGGTGTCCTAGCCTCTGTTTGTCAGGGGTGGAGATGGATGGAGGCGAGAGACTACATTGCAATTGCTGTTAGGGTTCTCTCTCTGATGAACCTGGCATTGGCTGGCTGTCAGTAGCAGATACTGAGCTAAGGATGGACCTTTGTTCTGACCGGTACTGCCGTTCTTACGTTTTAGGTGATCAGGATTTCCTTCCAGTGCCAAGGTCCAATGGAGAAATGCAAGATTGTATTCAAGACCGCCTAATGATGCGAGAGAGACATCTATGGATTGGATGAAACCTATTTGTATTTCTAGTGTGTGACACTTCTTGGCTCATATGGTAAATGTTTTGGTAATCTACAATTAGCAATGAAATGTTGTTTGTATGGGCAAGGCCAATGGCTACAAGTAAAAGTACTGAAGGAACAGGTATGTTTAACCCCAGGCAAACAATCCCTAGTCCGTGGTAACAAATGGCAGTTGCTTCCATGGTTAATAGGCATTGGGGCCAATTAAGATCTTTCCTAGAAAGCAGTGGAGATAGCTGCTTTAATTAGAACACCTCAGCCATACCAAGGCAGGCTAATCAGGGCACCTGCCGGTTTAAAAAGGAGCTCACTCCAGTCAGGCGGGGAGGAGCCAGAGGAGAGGAAGTGTGTGTGAGGAGCTGGGAGCA
Organism: Chelonoidis abingdonii; assembly: GCF_003597395.2. Classification (NCBI taxonomy): domain Eukaryota; kingdom Metazoa; phylum Chordata; order Testudines; family Testudinidae; genus Chelonoidis; species Chelonoidis abingdonii. The sequence continues at coordinate 294,354,271 of NC_133769.1, forward strand.
AGAGGCGCAAGGAGCTGAGACTGAGACTGAGAGGGTGTGCTGCTGGAGGACTAAGGAGTACAAGCGTTATCAGACACCAGGATGGAGATCCTGTGGTGAGGATAAAGAAGATGTTTGGAGGAGGCCATGGGGAAGTAGCCCAGGGAGTTGTATCTGTCATGCAGCTGTTACAGGAGGCGCTATAGACAGCTGTGATCCACAGGGCCCTGGGCTGGAACCTGGAGTAGAGGGTGGGCCTGGGTTCCCCCCAAACCTCGAACTCCTAATCAGACACTGAAGTAGTTGACCCAGACTGTGGGTTCCACCAGAGGGGAAGATCACTGAGGTGAGCAAATCTGCCAATAAGCGCAGGACCACCAAGGTAGAGGAGGAACTTTGTCACAATGTATATAGGGACACTTCTGCTTTAACTCAAATATTCTGACATGAACATGCAGCATACAAAATAAGGCAGAAGATGGAGTTCTTCTGAAACATAAGGTGAAGAACTAGAGTATTAATATATCGAAGTGCTTTAAGCATGTAAGAAGTGTTGGAAACAAGCAAGAAGAATGAGATATTAATACATTGTGATATTGTGAGTATTGCAGTGGTGGAATGATTCTCATAAGTGGAATATAAATAAGATTGCACTCTGCAGAGGAGAAATGAAAACGGAAGATGGTAGGGTAGCATTATGTGTCAAAACCATTTACAAGGCCAGTGGGGTAATAAGAACAGGGGGTGCATGGTGGCAGTGCAATTATTTGCATAAAGATAGAGGGAACAAAAAAAAATGAAAAGAAATGATAGTGAGCATCTGTTACAGACTACCAGCATGGGAGAAGTGAAAAAAAGATTAAAAATTACTGACTTTTCTCTTTAGTGGATTACTTGAAATGTACCTGATCATGAAAAGCAGGAAAGCCACCATGCAAGAATACTGAGTTGGTTCAAGTCTGCAGAGAAAATCTAAGGGCACTAAATACCCACAATATGTTAATACTACCCAGGGGCTTTCAAGAGGCATATGGAGGACTTTTTACAAATATTTCAGAAAAAAGGAAATGCTAAAGAGAAAATAGGCCCATTAATACATGAGGAGGATTCTCTTATCCTAATGCCATCCTGCACCCATGTGCATACTGGCAACAATATGGCATTATAAGTGGAAATATCTATACAGATCAGGGGTTGGCAACCTCTGGCATGTGGCTCACCAGGGTAAGCACCTTGGCAGTCTGGGCCAGTTTGTTTACCTGCCATGTCTATTTTCTTAACTTCTGGCTGCGGTTTGCCGTCCCAGGCCAATGGAGGTGGCGGGAAGCGCTGTGGGCTGAGGGATGTGCTGGCCGTGGCTTTCCGCCTCCCACATTTGGCCCAGGATGGTGAACCGTGGCCAGTGTGAGCTGTGGTCCGCCAAACCTGCCAACACGGCAAATAAACAAACTGGCCCGGCCCGCCAGGGTGCTTACCCTAGCAAGCTGCGTGCCAGAGGTTGCCGACTCCTGATATAGATAGACATTAACAGAACCACGAAAGGGAAAGGAGTAGATGAAATGCATTTGAATTTTCATTAAGCATTTGATACAATTTCTCCAAAAATATTATTCTCAGAATGAGTTCAGGTTGGTTTGGATATGAATGTTACTCTGTACATTGAAAACTGCATTGAGGATTACATATAAGGCAAATAATAAATGTTAAATTTTCAAATTTGATGATAATTTGGAAGAGGAAGTTAATGAAAATAAACAGGGGATGCTTAATTAAGAGGGATTGTGATTATTTGCAAGGACAGAGGAATAATGTAAAAGATCCCAGAGAAGTTAGGGATAAGGATGGAAACCAGCAACATGAGATTCATCTTGTGAAAATGGAAATTAATACAGCTGAGGAAAAATAATCTGAAACAGAGACATTTAGTGGAAAATAGAACTCTCTCAGCATTTATGCTGAGAGCAACAGCAAATTATACATGATATATTATAGCTGCAAAAAAGGCCAATGAAATTTTGGGCTGAGGAATCTTACCACTGAACATGGATGTAATAGTCTGTCTCTATAGGACGCTGATGTGACTCCATCTGGAATGTTGCATTTAGCACTGGGCACCTCATTATCAGAAAAGTATTGACAGATTGGACAGAGTTCAGAAAGAGCACCAAACGTGATTAGGAGAGTTGAAAGTATTGACTTTGGAGAAAAGATTAAAAATGCTAAATATATATATAGCTTACGTAGCAGTGATTAAAGGGAGAATGTAATAACAAGCTAAACATGTCTAGTAAATACCAAGGACAGAGAAGAATTGGCTGGTACAAGGGCTTATAACTACTTGAACGAAACTGAAAAAGGATAACGTAGGTGGAATATCAGGGTAAACATCATGCCAGTGATTTCCATTAGGCTGTCTTCCTGGGGAAGATTCTTTTCTTGGGACATTAAAAATGGACTGGATAAAGCCCCAGGAAATGTATTGTGCTAAATGCCACAATAGGTGTTTCCCATCCATAATATATATGGACTAAATTCTCCAGCTATGTACACAAGTCCTGACAATTTTAATCACTATTAGACACACATATCTGAGCACAGAATTTGTCCCTATGATTCTTTTATGCTATTTATCAGTGACATGCTCTCAGCTGCATCTGAACTGTTTTAAATATCACATTTACTATCTCATGTAGACACTTCTCTTTGATCTTTCCAATGCCATGTAACAATGGCTGCAGGAATCAGGATAGTAATGACTGTGTTGCTTAGTAAAATTTGTATGAGATTTTCTAGATGAAACAGTAGGACATACTGCATGTTTAACTATGAGCTATTTCCTAGTCAGTGGAATTATTTACAGTCTACAATCTAGATTGTTACTGTGAATGTGCTCATATATAAAAAATCTGAATTATTATTAATCCCTTTTATTATTATTTTTATTCATTGTGGATACAGACCATGTGCCAAGAATAGCTTGAGAGGTTTAGTTTTCTCTTCTGATAGTTTAATAATTCTCTCTTGAAAAGGAGAACTTGCTTTCAGTAAGATTTATCAGGTTTTAAAAAAGGTTTTGATTTAATATTTGAAGATGGAGTTAACCTCTTGCAGTGCTTTAAGCATTTGGAAACCTGCTGCAAAGTGGCATTTCAAAGACAGCTTAATATTAAATTTAGTTTGCAATATTCATATCTAATTGTTGTAAGACCCGTTGTTCTGTTAATAAGTGCCAGAATAACAATGTTATTATGTTTGGCTTTCACATGTATTTTTAGACCTTTGTTAAAGGACATTGTTCTTGCAAAGGCTTTCCTCAAAGCAAAGAGAAACATTTCCATATACAGAAGATAAATTCCTACAGCTTCAGAGCAGTCTGGGTAGCTATTGTCTTGTGCAGAGCTGATCTGAGCATTTTTCTGTTAAGACATTCTCAGAGTACACATTGTATTCTCCTTTAAACATTGGCTAGTCGTATTTTTCAAATCACTGCATTATGAAAATAAAATACCCGAGAATATGAAATGATATGAAAAGGAAAATATGCCATTTTAACAAACAGCATGCAAACTAGTCCTCTGTGTTTTCCATTGCAGCAGAGGTAATGTAATAAAGTGTTTTATATGACTTCAGCACTGATGTTATTGAGTGATTTAAAACCATTTTCCCATTGTAACTTGTCTGTTCTGCATTTTTAGTGATTGTTTTTACCAGTATTGCTGAAAATATCAGGAGAACGGTCATAGGAGTGACAGTGGCTACTTGCTTCTGTTGGACTGCTTTTATCTGGCATAAAACTATTAAGCATACAGTCATTATGAATCATTAATAGCATGACAGCAAAGTTGACTGCAGTGGGAAAATCAAGTCAGTTTTATTATTCATTAAGACATTCCTGAAGGAGTTAACTTTTCACAGAAAGAATAGACAATAGAATTATAATATTTCACACTTATGAATGTGGTCATGTGTTAAACTACTTTGCCTTCTTATAATCAGATTTTTTCAGTTACTTATGTTAATCATTTTGGTAACATTTTTATAGCATGCCTTCTGCTTAATTCAAAACCTGTCTTCCAGGATATCTAAGTATTGACTGAGTTTCTTTATAATGGTAACATTATACTCTCATTCCTTTAGTACATTTTATTTGCTCAAAGGAATTGTATTGCCTAAAATTAGGCCAAAAATAAGTTTAAATCAGGTCCCACATACACCTCACCACACCCAGTTTCAGGAACGCTTTCTCATTTTACTTCTCTCCCACTGCCAAAAAAAGAAGAAAGAAAAAAGATTTCTAAAAGATGTTAGTGAGAATGCAGGAATCATAGAATCATAGGACTGGAGGGACTTTGAGAAGTCATCTAGTCCCATCCTCTGCACTCATGGAAGGACTAAGTATTATCTAGGCCGGGGTGAGCAAGCTTTTTGGTCCAAGGGCTACATAGGGGTTGCAAAACTGTATGGAGGGCCAGGTAGGGAAGGCTGTGCCTCCCCAAACAGCCTGGCCCCTGACCCCTATCTGCCCAGCATTGGTCTGCTAAACCCAGGGTTGGGAGTTCAATCTTTGATGGGGCCATTTAGGGATCTGGGGCAAAAATCTGTCTGGCGATTGGTCCTGCTTTGAGAAGAGGTTGGACTAGAAGACCTCCTGAGTTTCCTTCCAACCCTGATATTCTATGATTAGACTGCCCCCCTCAGAATCCCCAACCCATCCAACCACCCCACCACTCCTTGTCCCTTGAACATCCCTTCCAGAAACCCCCCAACCTTAACTGCCCCCCCGAACCTCAACCCCCCTAATCCCTGACCCCTATCTCCCCCACACCCTGACAGGCTCCCCAGGACTCCCACACCTATCCAACTGACCACTCAGTTCCCCATCCCTGAGCTCCCCCACCCACAGAAACTCCACCCCATCCAACTGCTCCCTGTCCCCTGACTACCCACTGGGACCCCCTGCCCCTTATCCAACCCTCCAGCCCCTTACCATGCTGCTCAGAGTGGCTTGTCTGGCAGCTGCACTGCCTGGCCAGAGCCAGACTTGCTGCCCTGTGCTAGTGCACAGCCCCACCACCCAGAACGCTGGCATTGTGGCTGAAGGGGAGGGGGAACAGCAGGGGAGAGGCTGGGGGCTAGCATCCTTGTCCAGGAGCTCAAGGGCTGGACAGGACAGTCGGCCATAGTTTGCCTACCTCTGATCTAGACCATCCTTGACAGGTGTTTGTCTAACCTGCTCCTAAAAATCTCCAATGATAGAGATTCCAAAACCTTCCTAGGCAATTTATTCCAGTGCTTAATTATCCTGATAGTAAGTTTTTCCTAATGTCCAACCTAAACTGCCCTTGCTACAATTAAAGCCCATTGCTTCTTGTCCTATCCTCAGAGGTTAAGGAGAATTTTTCTCCCTCCTTCTTGTAACAACCTTTTATATACTTGAAAACTGTTATATGTCCCTCCTCAGTCTTTTCTTCTCCAGACTAAACAAACATGTTTTTTCAATCTACCCTCATAGGTCATGTTGTCTAGATTTTTAATAATTTTTGTTGTTCTCTGGACTTTCTCTAATTTGTCCACATCTTTCCTGAAATATGGCGCCCAGAACTGCACACAATACTCCAACTGAGGCCTAATCAGCGTGAAATTAGTGCAAAAATTAGTTCTTGCATCTTGTTTACAACACTGCTGCTAATACATCTCAGAATGATTGCTTTTTTTGCAACAGTATTACATTGTTCAGTCATATTTAGCTTGTGGTCTGCTATAACCCTCAAATCCCTTTGTGCAGTACTCCTTCTTATGCAGTCATTTCCATTTTGCAACTGATTGTTCCTTCCTAAGTGGAGTACTTTGCATTTGTCCTTATTGAATTTCACCCTATTTACTTCAGACCATTTCTTCAGTTCATCCAGATCATTTTGAATTTTAATCCTATCCTCTAAAGCACTTGCAAACCCTCCCAGCTCTCTATGCCGTTAACTAAATCATTGATGAAGATATTGAACAGAACCGGACCCAGAACTGATCCCTGCATATCTCCCCTCAATATGCTTTTCCAGCTTGAGTGTGAGCCACTGATAACTACTTTCTGGGAATGGCTTTCCAGTCAGTTATACACCCACCTTACAGTAGCTGCATCTAGGTTATATTTCCCCAGTTTGTTTATGAGAAGGTCATGCAAGACAGTAACAAAAGCCTTACCAAAGTCAAGATATACCACATCTGTTGCTTCCCTCCATCCAAAAAACTTGTCATCCAAAGAAAGCTGTTAGATTGGTTTGAAACAATTTGTTCTTGAAAAATTCATGCTGACTGTTATTTACCACCTTATTATCTTCTAGGTGTTTGAAAATTGGTTGTTTGATTATTTGCTCCATTATCTTTCCAATTACTGAAGTTAAACTGACTAGTCTGTAATTCCCCAGGTATTTCCCTTTTTATAGACTGGTGCTATATTGGCCCTTTTCCAGTCTTCTGGAATCTCTTCCTTCTTCCATGACTTTTTGAAGATAATCGTTAACGTTTCAGAATTCTCCTCAGTCATTTCTTTGAGTATTCTAGGGTGTATTTCATCAGGTCCTGGTGACATCTAACTTATTCAAATCATTTTTAACTTGTTCTTTCCCTATTTTAGCCTCTGCTCCTACTGCATTTTCACTGGCATTCACTATGGTAGATGTCAAATCTCTACTAACCTTTTTAGTTAAAACTGAAACAAAAATGTCATTTAGCACTTCTGCCATTTCCACATTTTCAGTTATTGTTTTCTCCCTTTATTGAGCAACAGGCCTAGCCTGTCCTTGGTCTTCCTTTTCCTACTACTGTATTTATAGAACATTTTCTTGTTATCCTTTATGTCTCTAGCTAGTTTAACCTTATTTTGTGCCTTGGCCTTCTAACTGAATCCCTGCATATTGAAGAAAAAGAAGGAACAAATATTAGTGGCTAGCCGTATAAATTCCAATCGTGAATGCAGCACTGAGATATTTCATAGATTCTAAGGCCAGAAGGGATCATTATGATCATCTGACCTCCTGTATAACATGAGCAATAGAACGTCCCCAAAATCATTCCTGGAATATATCTTTTTAAAAAAACATTCAGTGTTGTTTTAAAAATGATCAGTGATGGAGAATCCACCATGACCCTTGGCAGATTGTTCCAATGATTAATTACTCTCAGTGTTAAACATTTATGCCTTACTTCCAATCCGAATTTGAGTTCAACTTCCAGCCATTGGTTCATGTTTGTACCTCTCTCTGCTAGATTGAAAAGAGCATTATTAAATACTTGTTCCCCATGTAGATACTTATTGCTGCAATCAAGTCACCTCTTAACCGTCTCTTAGTTAAGGTAAATAGATTGAGCACCTTGATTCTATCACTATATAAGGCATTTTTTAAAATCCTTTAATCATTCTCATGGCTCTTCTCTGAACCCTCTTCAATTTATCAATATCTTTCTTGAATTGTGAGCACCAGAACTGGACACAGTATTCCATTAGCAGTTGCACCACTGCCAAATACAGAGGTGATATAACTGGTCTAATACTACTCAAGTTTCCCCGGTTTATACATCTCTGGATTTCATTAGCTTTTTTGGCCAGTGTCATAGTGGGAGCTCATGTTCAGCTACTTTTCCTTCAAGACTCCCAAATCTTTTTCAGAGTCACTGCTTCCTAGGATAGAGTCCCCCATCCTGTAAGTGTGGCCTACATTCTTTGTTCCCTGATGTATACATTTATTTGCTTGTACCCAGTTTACCAAGTGATCCAGCTCAGGCTGGATCTCTGAACTTCATTATTTGCCACGCCCCCAATTTTTGTGTCATCTGCCAGGCTTTGGCCTCTTGTATTTCACCATTTTGGATCCTATTTATATTGTTTAGTGCCAGCTGCTATTTTCTAGAGTTAGCCTTGGAGCATAGTGCTCAGGTCCAGCTCCCGCGGTTTTGCCGTCCCAAGCAGCCAAAAAAAAAAAAGCCACCATCGCGATCTGCGGCAATTCAGCGGGAGGTCCTTCGCTCCGAACAGGAGTGAGGGACCCTCCCCCAAATTGCCTCCGAATACCTCAAAGTGCCGCCCCCCTCCGGAGTTGCCGCCCCAAGCACCTGCTTGATAAGCTGGTGCCTGGAGCCAGCCCTGATAGTGCTGTGGAAAATTAATGAGCTTCTAACTGGTTTTAGAGTAACCATTACATAACTTCCTAAATGAATTAGGAGCCTAAGCCACATTTTCAATGGTGACATAGACACTCAGGAAACTTTTGACTTTCAAAGACTTAGGTTCCTGTAGAGGAGCGGACTCACTCCTCTGGCACCTCCTGCTGGTGTCTCAGGGAATTAGCTCATTCCAGTTTTGGAGTGCCCTCTGCAGGCTGGTGATCTGCTCCCTCTTGGCCGCCATGTCTCTCCCAGGACCCCAGTGCCCTGTTAGCTGGGGTGCTGCCCCCAAGCAGTAATCCCTTTCTCTCATGATGTGGAGGAGAATTTAAAATCTAAGTGAAGAATCACTATTTTATCGAGGATGTCATCAATGGCAGCTATAAATCTGAACTTTATATCCACAGTATATATGTAAAAGCTGGCCTGTATTTCTTTTTAATACACCTTCATTATAATCATTCCTTATATCAACTGCAAAAGTTTCAAATATGACAGCTAGTTTCACAGTAGACAACAATAGAATATTTGATTTCTGTAAGTTTACTTATCTTGTTAAAATTCATATTTTCTTGTAAAATACTAGGAAAGTCTTTTCATCATTTGCTGTCAAAATGCCAGAAAGGGTTTTTATATCAAAAACTGGTAAAGTCAGAGATTCAAGTGTGACTTCTTTAAAAAAAGACTTGACTGAAGAAAACAGTTGAATATATAACCCCCAAAATGAGAACAAAGGGTTAAACATAAAGATCCTATTGGTACCCTGCATATTTTATTGTGTGCAGTTTGTGTGTTTGCAGTGGGAGTGGGGTTAAGCAAAGTAGATATTTGGCTTTTTAGGCCTTGAAGAAGAAAACTGAAAGGAGATCATCTCCTGCAGGAATCGAATCAGAGAGAAAGTGTGTAATGGAAACAAGAGATTCCATATACTTCAATTGAGTATAAAGATGAAAGATCCATCTGAAGGATCTTGTGGGAAACACAATGAACTAATACCTAGTCCTCTTTCTTGGTAAAACATTTTCTCTCCACTATTTCCTCATGCCCCTCAACCCATCAGTCTGTTTGCCAGTAATATACAGAAACGCTGGTGAAACTATTCTGCTGTACCTTTATTAATAACAATAATATGGTATCCATTTGTATGTATAGAACACACATGCCCTGGGGCCTCTGGGTACCTAATAAAATATAACTAAAAACATAGTTTAGTTTTAAAAAAGGCAACATGGCCCAATTAATTCCCCAATTAATTAATTTATTCTACATAGCTTTGAATTTTGGTCTCAGAATTTTATGTAGGGCATTTTTAAAAAAAAATGTTCTACCGACAAGACAGGTAATTATTTTATTTAATGATTTTTCTGAATGCAAGCTATTAGTAACCAACTGACTATTTAGGACCAAATTGTACTGTTGGTTACAACTGGTGTAAATCCAGCACAACTCCACTGACTTCAAGGAAGTTACTTTTCTAACTGAAATCAGAATTTGGCATTTAAATTATATGTACCCAGTTATCCATAGAACTAAACTACCTATAAGGGCCCACGGGTTCCCAGGCAGCCCTCATACTCTGGCCAGCAACTGGGCAGATCACCCAGAACCACTATATCTGAGGGGTTAGCAGAACCCTCCCAGAGACACAACCCATGAGGATCCTGACTGGGGACAATGACCAGCTGGGCCATACTGTTGAAGTCAGAAAGCAGCACAAGAAGCTCTCTGAGAGACTTCCTGACTGGCTGCTACTTTGGATCTTACCCTTGTTTGTTCCCTGGTTTCTGATTCTGTCCTGTCTTGGCTCCTGGATGCTGAGTCTGGCTGTGACCACTAGACCTGACTGTCCCTGCTTTGACCACTAAGTCAGACTCCCCACATCCTGGTCCTGACACTACCTTTGAATAATTAGAAATTGTCTGTTGCCTCTTTAAGTGCCTCAGTCATCCATTAAAGACAGATACTTGCTCTGAATATTATGATATTATGAGGCCTTTCTGCCTTCATTCTCATTTGGAATAGGGAATGTTCACAGCTTCTGGTGTAGTTTAGGAGTGCGAGGAGTCCTTATTTGTGCATTTGGTCTCATTTTAGTATATTCCAAGCCTGAGCACAGGACCAGGAGCTATTGAATCCATGGGAGGAAGAGAGAGTTAGGATATGACGGGAATGCAATTTATTCTTTGAGCACAGATAGAAGGTACTCCCGATTTGAGCCCAAGTCTAGCCACCAGGAAAGAACTTTTTGGGAGACTTTGGTCTCACTGGGTTTCTTTCCTTCTTTCATCCCTCTAGTCACAATCTCTCTGTCTCAGTTCCCCATCTGTACAATGGGGATAATAGCACTTCCCTACATTACAAGGATATTGTGAAATAATTCCATTAAATATTGTGAGGTGCTCAGAAATCACTGTAATTGAGACTATATGTGTATCTTAGATTGATATAATACAGTACAGTGTTACCAAGCAACCATTCAAATAATAGGGCAGAAATTCAGCCAGCCAGCCGTTCCTCCCCACCCGCACTATTGCAGGAATAGGTGCCCAGAAGGTAGATGAAATCTTTTTGTTTCAACCATATTCACAATCCTGTAAGATCAGGGACTGGAGGAGCCATTAAGTTGTTTGAAAGTTGACCATATATTGGACAGGCTTTCAGCCAAGTAATGGGTAGGTGAGGAATCTTTCTCCTGTGCTGTTTAATGGGAGCTGTAGGCAGAATTAAACCTAAAACTGAACTTCATGGCATATTTGTTCTCCAGCAGCAGCATTGATTGGCAAAAGCATAGAAGAAATCAAACAAAATTATATCTCTACACAAGACAAAATCCACAATATCCATAGAATCATAACATCTACATTGTGTAGAACAAAAATGGCACAATACCATAGGGTGGAATTTTCAAAAGCACATAAGTAGGGCTTTTAGACCCTCCTGTTCTACATATAATAAGTAAGTATGAGAACCAAATCCAGTGTACAAGTAAATTTGGAAGCCACAAAAAATTTCCACAATCTGTATGAAACTTGTTCCACAATACATGTAATTCAAAGAAGCTGTCTGCATACACTGCAAAATTGTGTTGCATGGAGATAGTGAAACTTGCTTAGAATGTGCACGGTATTGAATCTCATTTACGAGGGAAGAAATAGATTTACACTCATGAATGGTTCAGAGTTTTGTGTGGCATTCACTCTGAATTTGTGTTGTGACCTGTGGTATGGAATTTGTTGTCATTGTGTTATTAAACTTATTTATTGAAATTTATAGTATGTGTGTTGTGAAATCTGTGCTGCACACAGAATTAAACTACTTCTGTATGCAATGGGGAATGTATATTGTGATGTTCAGGAGTGTGATAAGTGCATTCCAAAATGTGAGTTGTATAGACATTACACTATCATTTTGTTGATAATATTCCAAATGTGTATCAGAATTGGAGCTGAAAATAATTTACTGTCTCCAAGAATAATGAATCCTACGGATTTCGGAGGCCTTCTTATTCGTGCTAAGGCATATGTGACTGCCCCAGGTTTCTGCTGGAATGTCTATGAGTTAGTGTGGGCTCTCAAGTCCCTGGTTATTTGCTGTTTATTGTGTCCAGAAAATCCCATTGTTTAATGGTGATCTGTGGGAGCTAAAACTACTGGGGTGCAGTCTGGAGAGCAGAAAATTTGGAAGCCACCTGGAGGCTGATTTACTCCTGTACAAGAGCTTTATGCAGTCGTAGAGAAGGGCTATGTTACTTGTCCAAGGCTATAGATATTAACCATACATCTGGAAATCTTTGTGAGGGGAGCATCACCATCTACATTGCCTCATTCCATTAATTACCTTCATTCCTTTCAATTGACCATTGTGAAGAATTTGTTTCATTCCTTCCTAAGAAGAGAAGAGAAACCAGCTCTGGGCTGGTTTCTAACTGCCAAGAATCATGGGTTCTCAACAGACTGTCCCCCTTCCTTGTATTTGACTTTTTTTCTGCTCAAACATCTATGTTTCCCTGAGTTCCCTGAAACTAACCTTCTATATGTCTGGCGTATCTTGAGTGCTTAAAGGAAAGAGAAGCGGTTGTGGTGCCACTATCAACACCTTGCAGTTTTAAATAAATATCTGTCCCCTTCTCAAGAAATCACCTTGAAGCTGGAATGGTTGTCAATCTCTGGCCAGTCTCAAACCTCCTTGCTTTAGAAAAGGTAATGGTGGGGCAGTGGTTATTCAATTCCAAGTGAACTTTGATACATACCAGTGATATTATAGGTACATTCCAGTCTAGGTTACTGTCTTCTTTGGTGGTAGGACTATATTTGTCATATGAGTAATCTGATGTCTTTAAGGCTTGGTCATTTGGCCTTCTAGTCAAGTTGAACCTCTCAGTAACTTTTGACTGACCATGGTTTGTTGCTTTGGCAACTAGAAAATATTGCAGATGTTTGTGAAACTACCCTCCGGTACCTTCCTAGAAATTAGAGGTGAATTAGTGAGGATGGAACATTCTGTATCGTTACTGAGGAATATGACGTGATGTCACTCATGGAATACATTTCAGTATGAAGAATGAGGTAGGGATAATTTCTAAACATCAGTACATCAAACTGTGGTTGCAAATGTTCATGAACTTGTTTGTGCATGCAATAGGGAATTCACTTGTGCTTACAAATTTGTACACCTTGTGGAATTTTTTTGGAGGAAAGTATATTGTAACGACAATGTTCCCAACAGCCAAGTTATACTGTAATGGGGGGAGGGATAGCTCAGTGGTTTGAGCATTGGCCTGCTCAACTCAGGGTTATGAGCTCCATCCTTGAGGGGGCTATTTAGGGATCTGGGGCAAAAATCTGCCTGGGGATTAGTCCTGCCCTGAGCAAGGGGTTGGACTAGATGACCTCCTGAGATCCCTTCCAACCCTGATATTCTATGACAATGTTCCCAAAAGGGAGGAGAACTTTTGAAAATTGGGTCACTTATTTAAGTGTCTTTGTATGGATATAAGATGCTCCTATTTTGAAAATCGTGGCATAGGTCTCCAAAAAGTGGTGAATTTGCTGCTTTGCTATTCACTTATAAATAAAGCAAATCAGTGTGATTTTGAAAAAACACTCAACAAATTATGTGATGTTTCAAAACATACAGTATCTAGTCAAGTACACAGTCAGCCAGTGTGTAGCTAAAGTTAAGGATGAAGATAACTTCAGCTAGATGTGAAATGTAGTCTGAGTGCAAAATATGTGACTCTAAAACTTGAAGAACAAGTTTCAATTTTTTCATTTGTGAATAACCAAGAACTTCTTCATCTTTAATTTTTGAAAGATGAAAAAGAAACTGTCACCAACTCACACAACATAAATAGAAATATAATGATAAATTATGAAATTGATAATTTTCCTTAATGAATAATGAACAACAAATATTGCAAAATTAACCATTTCATTTTATGTTAATAGAAAATCTAATTACATTATCTTATTTGAACAGCAGAAAATGAAGAAATGTATTTCTAACTTCAGCCTCCAAAGTAACACTGAGTTTTGGTTAATTTGTAGTATTCTGTGCCTGTGAAATTTGACAGAAGGTATATTTCATTGAACTTCCTAATGCCCTATCTGAACTTTTACATTGCTCTTTGTTCATGATCGTATATTTCCCATAAACACTTTCAGTTCTAGAGATGTTAGCTGTATTCTTCTGGTGGTATACATTTATGGGGAAATTAGAAACACACTACGTCATTTTGCTGACAGGAAAGCCTGAAGAATATTACTGCATGAGGAGGAGCTAAGGAAAGGAATCATTATGCAATCTTTCATTGGTTCTGTGAATATAATTTTAATATACATAGATTGCCACTTTGCTATTAGTCTCCCTTATTGAACAAAGGAAAGAATGCACAGGATATTGATAATAAGTAAAAATGTGCATGTGTGATTAAGCAAAAGGGGTGTCAGCTGGCACGGAGTTAGAAGTAGCTGCAAATTGTGGTTAGAGAATTTGCTCCTCTAGAACATAAAATTTTATTTTATTTTGCAACCTTGTGGTTTGCTATTCAGCTAAAACAGCTGTCATTGCAATTGCTCTTGTTTCCAGACTATGTTAATTTCAGCTCATTGAAGCGTTTTCTAGGTCAGCTTTGTCACCTCATACAGTGTGATACCATCATAAGCAATATAGCCTGACGATATGCAGCTTAAATTCAGCACATACATGTATCCATACAAACACAATTTTTTGTTCAGTGAAGGAGAAAAATTGCACATATATTTATAGAATTTTTTTGGACATTTTATAGTCCTTTTTTGTGATTAATTTACTATCTATATAAAATCCAATTGTAATATATCTGAGAAAGAAATGCACCTCCTTCAACTTCCACTGATGACAATGGGAATTTTGTAGCTGGTTTCAGTGGAAGCATAGGAACACAAAACTTTCCATAGCCCAATCGGATAGCTTTGTTCTATTTTCTCACTGTGTGCTATTTCCATATTAACTGTACAAGTCCCTAAGATCTTGCATACACGATTAGTATGTAAATTCTAGTATACAATAGCATATTGCGCACTAAAGTCCTGTTCTCTGCTGAGGTGCACTAAAAGTTCCATAGTGAGCATTAATGTAATCCCATTTCAAACAGTGCTATATTACCTGTACTAGAGAAATTCAAGTGTTCACCAGTAGGATCCATCTAGGCCAATTAGTGCATACTGCACTAGTGCATTCTAGAATTGACACCCGTTTTAGTGCAGATCGTGTAGACAAGTGCTAACTTTCAGACAGCAGCCCTGGTACAGTCTATATTATGTAAGAAAAGCCAGAGAAATTTGTTATTTCACAAAAGCTTTGAGAAGTTTTAAAAATGCCTAGAAGTCTTACAAAGCGAGGGTTTTTTTAAACCAAAAACAGTAGGCATGCTCCTGCTCCTATTAAAGTTAATGTCAAAACTACAAATTACTCTTAATTGGAACAGGATTGGGTCCAATATTTTGAAAACTACATTTTCCTCTCCTTTTTTATCTTGTTTTCATGGAAATCATCACAAATGGCTGGATGAGTCTTGTGAATTTTTGTCAGAAGCCAACACAGGATAGGACTGAAGAGAATATACTTCTCTCATGTTTAAAAAACTGCAAACTTTATTATTTATTAACTTTAATGTGTGACTAAAACCATTAAAGTCACCTGATACTCAGTGGCCTAAACCATGCAGTTGTCTTTAGCAAAGCAGACCCAGAAGATCCACTAGCACAGCACTTAAGTACCCAAACATTGAAGATATGATACATTGAAATGCAGGTTTTCAACTCCATCCTTTCTCTGTGGAAAGAATCAAGCAGCTTGGTGGCTGAGTCTCACTTGGTGCATAGGAATGAGGCTTGATTCATCTCTAAGGTTGTTACCAACATCAGTTTTGTTTCAGTTCTCTCCCTCCAATCCCAGTTCTGCCACCAGCATCCCTTTCCACAGAAATCTGCACATATCGCAAACCTATCAGACTGAGTTTCTCAACTGATCTTACCTTCTGAAATATAGTACAGAGAGGTGCTCTCTCAGATATATAGGAGCCAAATGACAGAGGGTTTCAGAAATTAACTTGAATTTCATCCGGTATCAAACTAGCCCAATATGGCTTCCACTGAAATCAGTGGGAATTTTGCCATATTTCATGGGCACAGACCAGGCTTTATCTCTGAGAAACAGAAAATATTGTAATTTTAACAAATTAAAATATATTTCCCAATGTACCTGAATTTTAAATTCCTACTGGTGCTAAATGAATAGATGGAACTGTTAAAATGATAGATTTGATGTAATACGGTCATAGGTTTTCTCAACATGTACATTGGTGAGCCCCTACACCCAACTCCTGGTGAATGGCAAACACTTTCTATAATACTATAGAAGTGGAGTGGGATCCTGTTAAATGACAGGGTTTTTTCCCCTTCTCGTTGCCTTGTTTAAAAATTATCTGATATATTTTCATTTTCTTCCTTAATCAGACTTTCCCCAGATGTAAAGACATGGAGTTATGCACACACATATATCTCTCAGTACTGAATGTTGGTTTTTCATGCTCTCCTAGCTCCAGTTATATGTGCACTTTCATAGCAGTGATAATGCAGTGCTTTAAAGATCCTCAGAGTGGAGCTCAGCCACAGGCTACCAAATATTTAGTGTGAGGCACTAGCACCTTGGTGCAAGGTCATTCTAATTCCCTCCCTCTGTTTTTCTCTTTCTTTTTTATCCCAGTGGGAATTCAACAATACAATCTTGAGTGGAGTCTTCAGACTATACCATTAGCTTATTAAGTAACTGCACCTGCTTTTAAATTTTAATGATGCATTTTTAATATGATAAATGTATTATACTTCAATGGTTTTATATGCTGGTCGAATAAACTATGAGTTTTGTTACTCTTCAAATATTACTTTCCCAAGAATAGTCTTATAATTGTATGGCTTATATGGTTAAAGATGTTCCTGGTAGTCTAAAAATGACTGTGGTTCTGTACCAGTGAACATAAGCTACTTGTGAATGAGAATGGGAAGTTTAGCTATTTTGTAAATTCAGATAATTATTGCCTAGGATAAGATTCATACAGAATTTTGGTCTATCTGACCTTAATCTTTTGTTTAAAGTGACTCTTTGTTTAAAAAACAAAGGGTTTTTTGGCATGAGGTGAGCCATTAGCATAAGTTTTCTGACTTAGCATATATCGGTTTGTGCTTGTCAGATATTAGGTGGAAAGTTTAAAGACTGTCAGAAACAGCCTGGCTATTAGCTCTACATAAAGGTCTACTTCATAAAATCTAACATGAGATGTGGATAGGTTGTTTAGTAACAACTTAACCTATGACGATAATCATTAACCTGAACTAGCCACAAAAATGGGAGGTACCAGGATATAGAAAGAAATAATAAGCGTGGTATTTCACATGTCAGATTAAAGGATAGTGGCTGAGTAGAGCATTTCAACAGAATTATTTTTATTGCATTTATTAAATTAAAGTGAATATTGTACAGTGTTTGTGAAAGGTACCAAACTCACCGTTATGGAAAAATTTCTCTTCCTATCCAAAGAACAGATACAGATCAGTGCAACTTTCCCTACCCTGCTTTGCTATTATTCCTGACCTAGAGTACTTCTTTAGGGGTAAAACTGTTTGTTCATTCTTCATAACCAGTTAAACTATTGCCGCTCTGCTGAGAGAATTAATTAGGGTGACCAGATGTCCCGATTTTATAGAGACAGTCCCAATATTTGGGGCTGTTTTTTATATGGAATCCTATTACTCCCCACCCTCTGTCCTGATTTTTCACACTTGCTCTCTGGTCGCCCTACAATCAATGCGACAGAGGGATGAAGGTTCTTGCTATTGGACACCTATCCTCAAGGAGTTAGAGACTAGCAATTCATTTCCATTTTAGTTGCATAAAATTCTAGGACTTCTATTTTGGTATATTTTGAATAAGCTAATTAAGAATAATTATCTTTTGCAAAAGTAATGGGCCAGATTCTCTCTTTTGTTTAATGTCTCAAAGGGGCTGATTAGCCACTGGATTTTCTATGCCAGAGACATTTCACCATCATGTGAGATTCCCCAGCTGGCAAAGAGCTGGCATAGATGGTTCCTACACCACCTGACATTGTAGCCCCCAGTGTAGGGAGGGTGGGATGGCCAAAGTGGTGGTATGCTGCTCTAAAGCATTTCAGGGTCACTGTAGAACTGACTTCAGAATAAAGGAGCCACAACCAGTTTTCTTCTGGTTTTCTCCTCACTTCTGCTATGCTCAGTGGATGCCAGGTGCAGCAGTGAATCTAGCGCACTAGGTTGCTTCCACCCTAGTAGGAGGACCTCAGGGTTATTGTTTTGCAAAAAAAGTTTATTCTCTTTATTTACACAAGATGGGGATAAAATCCATGCCAGAAAATATTTCACATCATCCATATCTCTTTGCCAGGGATGACTGAATTGCATTTGATTTCTCTTTAAAGGCTACAGAATTAATAATCTCCAGAGGTAAAGCATAGAAGAGGCTACAATGCAGCCCATTTGGTCATTATCAAATTCTTTCTATGAATAACGTCAGATAGAAATGAGGAAAATGCCTGCTTGCAGGATGAATGACAGCAAGATTTCACCAAGTGCCAGTGATTCACTGTGTGGCTTTGATCACATTACTCTCTTCCTCCATTCTTGCATTTGGGATGATGCTTTCCAACCTCAAGTATGAGGTTTAATTCATTAGTGTTTGGGATCTTCACATGAATGGCACCATAAAATGCAAATATAATTAAGTTGCAGCCTTATTCTGATTCACGGTTTCAAATATTAGTAGGCTCAAATTTTGCTGTATGATATTGGTCTGATTTCTGTACTTATGAACAGTGCATGGAAGCCATGGAACTGGAAGGCTGTACACAGACCAGAATTAACAAGGACCATTTTCATCCATGAGACTAATAAGGTGGCATTTTTCACAGGGAAGATTCTGAAATTAGATTTTGTCAGTCACTATTCTTCAGTACCAACTAGCTCCTCATATGGATGTAGTAAACAGAATGCGGGCTAGATATTAAGATGAGCTTCATTAGTCAAAAAACACAAAACCGAACATCTAATTTTTAAAATCTTAATTGTGATCTGTGTTTTTCCTCTTCACTACCCTTTATATTGTCACACATCATCTCCTACTAAAGCACATAATTGCCATGGTTAAACTGTGTAACTATGGAGGTTTACTTCCCAGGGGAGTCAATGGCATTCTTATTGCGTTCTCCAGCTGACTAATACACGTTGTTGTTGTTGTTGTTAAAAATAAATACATTTTAAAACAACCTGTTAGATCAAGGAGAGCTTAATGCCCCACTGAAGTCAAACAATTAATTTCAAATCAAGAAGGTTGATAATGGATCAATACTGTATCCCCTGAAATATCCGTATAAGATAACCAGCTGTGATCAACCTAACTGGTAACTAAATGTCACTTTTTATCCCCAGAAATGCAATTGAAATAATCTTTCTTTGGCGTTAAGGAAGTCTGTTTTTTCCACTAGAGAATTCAGAAATACCACTTGGGAGTAATGGATACATCTTTTTTCTTTGTTTTCTTTGTTTCAAAAGCTGGTTGGACTCATTTCTCCCTGCAGGTTTTTGCCTTGGATATTTAAAGCTAGAAAAATCATTTTTATTTGGATTTAAGACATATAAAACACTCCTTCTAACACAAGATACCTTAGTTCCCAACTAGATTCAACTCTGTTATTACTATCTATGTTACATCAATCTTCAAACTCTTTGGCTGTCTATACTGTTATGTTCCTCTGCTTACTAAGGTTCTAGGTTGGAGCTTGAATGAAAAAAAAACATTCTGTGTGTTGAAGTAACCTATGTCCTTCAAAAGTTGTGTGCTCCAGGGAAAGAGTGAGTGAGCAAGTGCTTCTGAAGGTTTCCATATTGCACTAAAAAATCATTCATGAACATAACCCATTTATAAAGAAAAGAAAATCAATGTATGTGTACACATACTGCATAACCTTGGGATCTTGATCTAAATATGACTATTAAATAGAGAGGGAATGTAACATACAAATATGGGACCTGATTCTCCCCTGCTATTCAATAGCTGGAACAATTCAGTTGAAGTCAGTAGCATTACATAAGTGTAAAACAAGTGTAAGTGGGAAGAGAACCAGGGCCATGTAATATATGGTGCTTTTCAGCTGTTGAGTACAAACAACTACATATAACAGATCAGATAAATCTATTGACATAATTGCCGGTAGCACAGGACCAGGAATGTTGCCTAGCACAATGAAGTCCTGGTCCATGGCTACATCTCCTAGACACTATGATAATACAAATGATAATAATAACTTCAGTGTTGGACTGGCAATCTGATAGTTAAGTGGAGTCCATTCATTGCAGTGTTCTGTCATTCTGCCTTTCAACTGCAGAATGACAGATCTCTTCCCAGAATATAAAATACTGACTTGGGGACTCATCCTGTAAACTCTTACTCATGTGAACAGATATCTAATAATTAAGAGTTTGCAGAAGGGGACCTATAAACTGTTACCCAGTAAGGAGGTGTGTAAAAGTTTGTCAGCTGAGTATTCTCAATGTGTTTTTTCTCCCCTTTGTACATATGTCAGTTATGCTCAGACTAACTACTTTCCTTTCATATAAAATCTATATCACTGTGTTTAACTGTACAACATTTCAAATAACTAGAAAACACCCCAAAAAGTAATACATTGCATTTTTAACCCAATCTCAATTTTTCTTGACAATGGTATTAAAATACACCTCTACCCTGATTTAACACTGTCCTCAGGAGTCAAAAAATCTTACCACATTATAGGCAAAACCACGTTATATTGAACTTGCCTTGATCTACTAGAGTGCGCAGCCCCCCCCCCCAAGCACTGCTTTACCGCGATATATCCGAATTTGTGTTATATTGGGTCACATTATATCGAGGTAGAGGTGTAATAACAAAAATAACCAATAATAAAAAAAATAAAGGGTAACTTGCTTTCATTATTTATCTTTAGTCTGTCTTGAAGTCTAGGAAATATACAATGGGAGCATGTTTTTCATACTTGGAGCCAACTGACAAGAAACGGGTTTCTTTTTAAAAAAAATCCATTGTGTGGTTTTACTGGTGGATGTTTTATTCTCAATATATTATCATGTTTTCAATCTCTGTATTTTAGAATGGAATTTTTTTTAGCACATTGTAAAACACTAGTTGTGAGTATGTGATGAAGGGACATGTATAACTGCTGGTGGTTTCCCAGCTTCCTTTCAATAGTCTTTTAGAGATCACTAAATCTCCAAGGTTAGTGAAAAAAAAATAATTACAGTCATATAGGGCCCAATTCTTCAAAGTCTACCTATAAGAAGCATCCCATTGACTTCAGTGTTCTACAGAAAAGAGTGTGTTCCAAATACATTAGTTTTAAAAACTCTTGGTCCTTAATAGAAATATAATAATATTTAGGGCTTTAGTGTGCTCCAGGGTTTTTGTTTTCCAAAAAAGTGAAATTTTCTCTTCTGGAGTGGGTATAGAGCAGCCTGAATATGCATTTATGACCAAATGCTTCTATCAGTTTCACTGGGCTAAATACTGAGTTATTCTGTGAAAGTGAAGAGTTACTCCAGATTAACACAGATGTAATTGAGGGCAGAATCTGACACTTTAAAAAGTACCAGACACTTGAACATAATTAATTTTTTTTCTCTTTATAGTTTTGTCTCTACCGAAACATAATAATATACTCATTTACATCCAATTGCCCTGCTTTGTTTTGTTTTTTCCTTCTTGAATATCAGAAAGGTTTGAAAAATTAGGATGAACTTGTGGGGAGAGTAGTATACTGAGGATATATTGCAAGATTTTGTTGAAATTAAATGGGTCATTGTGGACATTATCACTTGTCAGACTACTGACTGATATGTAAGTCATTTTGGTCTTACTGGGACTCCTGCCAGTCTAATAATAATTCTCTTTAATGCAGGGTTTCTCAACAGGGGTCACCGCTTGTGTAGGGAAAGCCCCTGGTGGGCTGAGCTGGTGTTTTTACCTGCCCTGTCTGCAGGTCTGGTTGATTGCAGCTCCCACTGGCTGCGTATTGCTGCTCCGGGCCAATTGGATCCACGGCCAGTGGGAGCCAGGATCAGCCAAACCTGCGGATGGGGCAGGTAAACACACCAGCCTGGCCTGCCAGGGGCTTTCTCTACACAAGCAGCAGCCCCTGTTTGAGAAACTCTGCTTTAATTAAAATACTTGCATCAACTAATACTACCCAAAACCATTAAAATATTATTTTCTTCTCTTCTCTTTAATTTCAAGGGTGACATCCTGGCCTTGTTTAAGTTGATGGCAAATCTCTCATTGACTTTAATAGGGCCAGGAGTAAGAGTCAGCGTTACACAAAATGAAAGAAGTGAGGCAGATTTAATCTATGATATATCCTAGAGGCTATAGTTAGAATTCAAAACTTTTAGCAGAAATAACAGTAGTAAACCTACAGTCCTTCTTTATTTGACAAAGAGATGGATTTCACAGAGCTGGCAGAACCACATTATCACATTCAAGCATAGAATTATCTGTTGTCTGTGCTACTCAAATGTACAATGTTTCTGTCTATAAACCAAACATCTGCTTAAATGAGTAATTGATAGAATACTGTGTCTCAGGAATGGCATGCAGATTAGTTTATACACAACAGTTTTCATAACTGCCATTGCTTGCTGAGAAAAGGTAGGTGAAGTAATATCTTTTATTGGACCAACTTCTGTTGGTGAAAGAGACAAGAGAAGAGCTCTTCTTCAGGTCTGGGATAGGTCTTCAGAGGGTCACAGCTAAATACAAGGTGGAACAGATTGTTTAGCATAAATAGTTAACACATATTCTAAGGGACCATTCAACAGGACCATTTCACCTTGACAATGTAAAGTCAGATACTAATATCAGTTGCATCTCCACCAAAGCCAGAACAGTTACTTTGGTGTAACTGATATAAGAATCTGACCCTCAGTAGATTTTGTACTCTTAGAATAAAAATTTAATGAAGCACATTGCTACCCAACAATGCCTCTTTCCTTTGCATATTGTGCTCAGGGCTAGGCATTGTCTCCCTGATCCCTCTATATTGTGACAGTAACATATTTTGAGGGCAGTCACATCACATTCCTTCATTTGCAGCTTAATGTGTTCCTTGTATGGCACACATATTTGTTTCTGAAGAAGTGTTCCACCATCTTTCAAAACACTTCCATATTAATATGACCCAACTGTGAAAGACCATGTCTTGTGGTAAGTAGATAGTTCACTGTCTATACCTATTCAAGACTTGGATTCTTTGCTGCTGCTGGAAATGATGGTTGCTTTCTGTCTGGTTAAGAACTAGACTGAAAATTTATTTTTCTTGGTCTACCAAATAGCCAAGCATTTCGGTTACCATCAGGGTAGGATACATTAAAGCTGGGATTCTTTGAGGGGCAAGCTTGGAGTTCCATTACCAGTGCCCTGTGCCAATGCATCCTGCATGAGCACATAATATGATGGCATGAATAGGTTCTTCGAGTGCTTGCTCATATCCATTCCAGTTAGGTGTGTGTGCACCGCGTGCACGTTCGTCAGAAGATTTTTACCCTAGCAACACTCGGTGGGTCAGTTGGTTCCCTCTGGAGTGGTGCCACCATGGCGCCAGATATATACCCCTGCCGACCCAACCGCCTCTCAGTTCCTTCTTACCACCCATGTCGGTCATTGGAACAGTGGAGTGCGGTTTCACTGACCTCCACCTCCATAGCTACTTGTAGTTCTCTAGTTATTTTGTTGTGTATATAGTTCAAAGTTATATAGTTATAGTTAATTTTTATTGTTCATAGTGTGTAGTTAAGAGGGGTTTGGGGATTAGCCCCTTCCCCGCACCCGGTGCCGGGGCCCATGCCCAGTTCACTGGGTTTCAAACCGTGCTCAGCCTGTCATAAGCTGATGCAGACAGGAGATCCACACGACTCCTGCCTTAAGTGCCTCGGGGAATCTCACCTGACAGATAACTGTCACATTTGCAAGGCATTTAAGCTGAGAACAAAAAAGGAGCGGGACTTTCGGCTAAAGCAGCTCCTCATGGAAGCGGCTCTTACCCCTCCGCCTTCGGCACCGAGTGCTGGTCAATCAGCGGGCAGAAGCACCTCCTTGGCACCGGACTGCACCAGTATTGCCAAGGCTTCTTGGCACCGGCCGTCGCCGGCACTGAAGTCAACTCGGCACCACTCCCTCTCCCCGAAGTTGAGAAAGCCTAAGACTCCTGCTGCTTCCTTGCCACCTGCACCGCAGCCAGAGAGCTCGTCTAAGTCAGATCACCTGGCACCAACACCTGCCGCGGCACTGACAACTTCGGCACCATCGATTCCGGTCCCACGAGGGCTGTCGAGTCCGATGCCTGACAGCTCCCCGGCACGCTCCGTGGTTGAGCTTACTATTCCCTCCACACCGGAGACATTCTCAATGGCGAAGGATCTGATTGCCATGACAGAGTCGATGCTGCCTCAACCCCCGGCACCGCCGGTGCGGGTAATACAGTCTTTCGGCAAGCCTGCCTTGATAAGCCCATCCTCTGTCGGCAAAGCAGAGCGACATCGTTCACGATCACGGTCCCGCGGACGCTCCAGGTCCCGTCGGCGCTCCCGATGCTGCTTGCAGTCCCGTTACCATTCTCCTCCTCGGTACCGGTTGCACTCGCTGCACCAGTCGGTATCCCATTTGCCGGCTCGCTACTCTCGGCACCGTTCCAGCTCCTGGCACCGCTCCAGGCACCTTGACTCCCGTAGCCGCTCCTGATGTTGAGCCTCAAGATCTCGGTCGACCTCCCGGCATTGCTCCGGTCGCAGGTCCCGATCTCATTCCCGGTAATGGTATGCCTCCCGGTACCAGTCCCCAGTGCCGAGTAGGGCAAGGTCCACTAGAGACAGAGACTCTGCCCAGGGCTTTTCAGCACCTCCATGGCCATCCAGACATGCATCAGTGTCGTCCCACGCGGACAGCTCTTATGCTCAGGACCACGATTCAGATGTGCCCACTAGAGTCTTCCAAGAGACCCAGGCCCATTACCAAGGACCCCATCAGTGGTCTTTCTGGACACCTTGGGCATACCACCAGGCCCAAGGCGTACCAGTAGTTCCATCCCACTCTGTCTCATCAGCGCACTGAGTGCCAGAGGCGACAGTTAGCCGTCCCCCTCTGACTGCTGCAGAGGAAGCCCCAGTTCACCCACCGGACTCCCAGGTTCCTCTGGAGCAGGAGATCTCCCAAGAGCAACAGGCCACCCAGGACCCGCTCATCGCCGGCATCTCCTCTTCCTCTTCTCCAGATGAGGCGGTGGCAGGAACATCCTCCTCAGGCCCTCCTCCAATCGACCTGAAAGCCCATCAGGACCTCCTAAGGAGGGTAGCACTCAATATGAACCTTCAGGTGGAGGAGGTCCCGAAGGTAGAGAACCCGGTAGTGGACATTCTATCGGCGGATGCCCCTACTAGAGTGTCCCTACCGTTTATTCGGACCATCCAGGTGAACGCCGATACTATATGGCAGTCCCCAGACTTTATCCCTCCTGCGGCCAGGGGAGTCGAGCATAAATATATGGTGCCCTCTAAAGGGTACGAGTACTTGTATGTCCATCCTCCTCCCTGCTCACTAGTCATCTAGTCTGTTAATGAGAGGGAACGCCACGGCCAGCAGGTGCCATCCCCAAAATCGAAGGAGGCTAGGCGAATGGACCTACTCGGCCACAAGGTGTACTTGGCAGAGGCTCTACTGCTCCGGGTGGCAAATCAACAAGTCTTGCTTAGCCGCTATAATTATAACACCTGGGTGGCAGTGGGTAAGTTTATGGAGCTTTTCCCTCAAGACTCCCGGCAGGAGTTCTCTGCCCTCTTGGAGGAAGGGAAAAAGGTGGCCAGAACTTCCCTCCAGGCCTCGTTGGATGCAGCAGACTCAGCAACCAGGACTCTGGCCTCAGGTGTTGCCATGAGGCGCATCTCATGGCTTCAGGTTTCAAACTCCCACTGGAGCTGCAGTATACCATCAGGACTTACCATTATGTTGGTAAAAGGCCCCTTCTCGGAAAAGACTGACGACAGGGCTGCAAAAAGCCTGAGGACAACAGGGTCATAATGAGCTCCTCTTGCATGCATACGCCGGTGACCCAATGCAGGCTTCCGTCCCAGCCTCACCGCCCATACTCTGTGCCTAGACAAAGACAGGATTTGGCAGGCAGGCTGCTGAGGCGGGTCGCAGACGACATCAGGATCCCAAGGGGCAAAATCAAGGTCCCTTGAAAGCTAGGCCTTGATGATCAATATAGAAAAAATCTACTCTGGTTCCCACGCAGAGGTTAGACTTCATAGGAAGCTATCCTGGACTCCAATCTAGCCAGATTCCTGTTACCCACTAGCTCAATGGTTTCAGGTGAATGGCACATCATCCGAGGTCTACAGAATTTACCGACGATCTCGGCTCACACTTGTGCTCGGTCTCCTGGGGTCACATGGCTGCCTGAACGGTTGTAACCAAACACGCCAGGTCTCCCGCCTCTGTCCTCTCCAAGTTTGGGCTCAACTGGGTATACCGCCGCAGGCAGGGACACAAATAGAACATGATAGTCACCATTCCCTCCAACACCCTAGGCTCCCTAGAATGTGGCTAACTTCCCTCCTGGTGTCTGCGCAGGGATGCCGTTCCATCTGCCCCAACCATCAATGTCCCCTGCGATGGATGCATCATGCTCTGCGCTGGGGTTGCTCACCTGGTCACCTTCGTATCAAGGCTTGGTCTTCTCAGGAGGCTGGCATTACATAGAGTCCAAGAACTGATACAGTTCCGCCTTGGTGTGCCCGGCATTCCAGCAACAGTTATGAGGCCGTTCATGTTCAGTGTTTACAGACAACACAATGACGCATGTACTACATTGTCATGGTATAAATTACCCACCCTGAACCTTAGCATCCAAAAGATGGGGATATCCAGCAATGAATTCCTCTAAGGCTCAATTAACGCAAGCTTAGTATTGTAGTGCTGCCACCAACCAAGAAGTTCCCAGTACCTGGTACACTCTGGTCCCCCAAACCTTGCCCGGGGACCCCAAGACCCAGATCTCTGGAACTTAACAGAAGGAAAGTAAACTCTGTCCCCCACCGTTGCCTCTTCCCAGGCTTCCCCTCCCTGCGTTACCCTGGAGAGATTACTGTGATAAAACTCCTTTGAATCACAAACAGAGAGGAAAAATTCACACTTCCTCCCTCCTTCTCTCTCCCTTCAGACTCTCCCTGGAGAGAAAAGTAACCTAACACAGAGAGAAAATTAACTTCTCTCCCCTTCCCTCCTTTCCCACCAATTCCCATGGTGGATCCAGACCCAGTCCTGGGGTCTGACCAGAATAAAAAACAGTCAGGTTCCTTAAACAAGAAAAGCTTTTAATTAAAGAGAGAAAAAGAAAATACTTTGTAAATTTAAGATGGATTAGGTACAGGTTTTCAGCTATAGAAGACATTGGAAATATCTCCCAGCCCTCAGTATAAACAAGTACAAATTGAAATCCTTTCAGCAAATCAAATTTGAACTATCCTTCCAGCCAATACCAATTTAAACTTCCTTCCAGCCAAATGCACATTGCAAAATAAAGAAAATAACCATAAGCCTAAATCGCGCTTATTTACTAGTATTACTATTTAAACTTATAAGACTGAATCGGAGGAAATTGGAGAGAAACCTTAGGCGACTGGTTGCACGTCCGGTCCTCTCAAACCCAGAGAGAACAACAACCCAAAAACTAACATAGCACACACACCAACTTCCTCTCAGATTTGAAAGTATCCTATCCCCTGATTGGTCCTCTGGTCAGGTAACAGCCAGGCTTACTGAACTTGTTAACCCTTTATAGTCAAAAGAGATATAAAGTACTTCTGTTCTATTAACTCCTACTATCTATTTATGACATACATAAACAAACAGGGAGGGACACGGTTCTCCCCCCTTTGTCAGGAGGTCATCCAACTCTGGGACCTTGCATAGCCCGCTCAGTAGATCTGGTAGCGTCCTTTCTCCCAGGCGTTTGGAACACCCTGGCCGATCGACTCAGCAGGTCTTTCCTGTCTCACGAGTGATCGATCCATCCGGACATTATGCATTCTGTTTTCCAGAAGTGGGGATTTCCCCACATAGACCTGTTCGCTTCCCGCGAGAACAGGAAATATCAGATGTTCTGCTCCTTTCAAGGTCTCTCCCTGGGATTGATCTCGGATGCTTTCCTGATGCCGTGGAAGAGCCAGCTCCTTTATGCCTTCCTACCGTTCCCGCTGGTTCACAAGGTCCTGCTGAAACTCCGCAGGGACAGAGCGTGCATCATCATGATCGCTCCAGCGTGGCCCAGGCAGCCCTGGTACACCACGTTGCTTGACCTGTCGATAGCCAACCCAATTACCCTGCCACTCCACCCAGTCCTCATAACTCAGGACCATGGCAGGCTTCACCACCCAGACCTGCAGGCTCTTCACCTCACGGCGTGGCTGCTGAGTGGCTAAGTCAGAGTTACGTTGCTCTGAATCAGTACAACAAGTTCTCCTGGGTAGCAGGAAGCCTTCCACCCAGTCAACATACCTGACCAAGTGGAAGCGTTTCTCCTGCTGGTGCGAAACGCTTAATCTTATTCCCACTGAGGTCTCGATCCCCTCTATTTTGGACTACTTCTGGTCTCTCAAACAGCAGGGCCTAGCAGTATCATCACTGAGGGTACACTTGGCCATCTCTACCTTCCACCCAGGCGAAAGTGGTCGTTCCGTGTTCTCACACTCTATGGTTTTGAGGTTCCTCAAGGACTTGGAGCGCTTATACCGTCAAGTACGCCGCCCAGCCCCAACCTGGGACCTCAACTTGGTTTTAACCAGACTCATGTCTCCCCCATTCGAGCCATTAGCAACCTGCTCGCTACTATACCTGTCTTGGAAGACAGCTTTCCTCATAGCCATTACATCGGCCAGACGAGTCTCCTCGCTTAGGGCTGTTACGGTGGATCCGCCGTACACTGTGTTCCACAAAGACAAGGTGCAGTTGCGACCACACCCGGCTTTCCTCCCTAAGGTGGTTTCGGCCTTTCATGTTATCCAGGACATCTTTCTCCTGGTCTTCTTCCCGAAGCCACATTCAACACGACGGGAGCAACAATTGCACTCCCTGGACATCCGTAGAGTTCTCGCATTTTATATTGAGAGGACAAAACCGTTTCATAAAATGCCCCAACTCTTTGTCGCGGTAGCAGACCGAATGAAAGGCCTACCTGTTTCCTCTCAGAGGATCTCATCTTGGGTGACGGCATGCATCTACACTTGTTATAGTTTGGCTCATATTTCCGCAAGTCACGTCACCGCGCATTCTACCAGGGCTCAGGCTTCATCTGCCACCTTCCTGACTCGTGTACCTATCAGGAGATAATCTCACGTAGCTACCTTGTCCTCGGTCCACACCTTGCATCACATTCCTGCGTCCTGGTTCAACAGTCAAGAGTATGCAGCCTTTAGCTCAGCAGTTTTGATTCTCCATATTCTCACCTCTGACCCAACACGAGCCTACAGGTAAGGTTGGGAATCCCACTACACTGGATGAACATTGCAAGTAAGCACTCGAAGAAGAAAAGACGGTTACTCACCTTTGTAACTGTTGTTCTTCGAGATGTGTTGCTCATATCTATTCCAAACCCGCCCTCCTTCCCCACTGTTGGAGTAGCCGGCAAGAAGGAACTGAGGGGCGGTTGGGTCGGCAGGGGTATATATCTGGTGCAATGGCGGCACCACTCCAGGAGGCGCCCAGCCGACCCACCGAGTGTTGCTAGGGTAAAAATCTTCCGACGAACGTGCACGCGGCGCACGCACACCTAACTGGAATGGATATGAGCAACACATCTCGAAGAACAGTTACAAAGGTGAGTAACCATCTTTTTATTCATTACTTAGGTCTTGACTCTACCAACATTCGTATACATAAGTCAATGTGAATAGACCTACTGATGTCAATGGGAGAACTCACTGGCATAAATACTGTGCACATGCTTAATTGTTGTCAGGATTAGGGTCTTAGTTGGTACTCTCTTTATCTTTTTGATTTGTACTTTGGATTTCAGAAGATATTTTTTACACATATGTTATACAATCTAATTTACTAAGCAATAACTGTTTTTTGCCTCTGACTGACAATACTGCTTCTTAAAAAACTAATAGAAGATAAAAAGAGACAGATAATTTTCACATAAGTAAGACAGATTGTTTAAGTGTTGGATGGTGTTTCTGCTTTTTAATTTTTCATTCTTAAGAATGAATCAATTAAGAGTTAACAGCTTGATATAATTGTTGATGTGATTCTGTGATTCATGGCATATTTCAGTTGATGTAATTCATATGAGTAAGTTGATGGTCTTATCAATAGTTTCTCCATATAGTGGGTGGCTGCATCTAGCCTTTTATTTTAGACTTTTTTGAAATTATGCATTGGAAATAAATTAATAGATTTTAAGGCCAGAAAGGACCATTAGATCATCTAGTTGAACTCCTATATCACATGCTGTTAATTTTTCACACATTTACTTCCTGTATTGAGCCCGATAACTTGTGTTTGGCCAAAGTATACCTTCCAAAAGGCATCCAGTCATTGATTTGATGACATCAGAAGAATTCACCATTATGCTAGGTAGTTTATTTCACTGGTTGATCACCCTCACTGTTAAAAAATTGTGCCTGATTTCTAATTTGAATGTGTCTGACTTCAGCTTCCAACCACTGGTTCTTGTTAAAGCTTTTTCAAGTAGATTAAAGAGCTCTTTAGTACTTGGTATTTTCTCCCTGTTAAGGTAATTATAGACTGTAATCAAGTCTCAGTTTTTTGTTTAATAAGCTAAACTGATCAAGCTCTTTATGTTTCTCATTCTAAGGCATTTTCTCCAGCCTTCAGATAGTTTTTGTGGTTCTTTTCTGGACCCACTCCAATTTTTCAACAGCCTTTTAAAAATGTGGACTCCAGAACTGTGTGCAAGTATTCTAGTAACTTGACAACAGTTAGGCTGCTGCTGTGCTGAGACAATTGCCTGAGATACTGACCAATATTGTCTCATTGTTTCCTTGTACTCCCCTGTCTGTTTGTATCCATTTGTGTCTCTCATGGTATGCTTATATTGCAGTCTCTTTGGGGCAGGGGCTGTCATTTTTGTTCTGTGTCTGTACAGTGCTTAGTACAATAGCATCTTAGTGTATGGCCAGGGCTCCTAGGTACGATAGTAATGTAAATAATAAAATAAGAATAATAATAGTATTGGTCTCACCAACGCTGTATATAAAGGTAAAATTACCTCTCTCTCCTTTACATACTACTCCCCTGTTTATCCATCCCAAGGATCTCATTAACCCTTTGTTTCCATAGCATCACACTAAGAGCTCATGTTTAGTTACTTGTTCATTATAACTCCTGTATCCTTGCCCACAAAATTTAATTTTAAATTGAGTCATGCAACATATTTGACATATGCTACTTTTTTCCCATTCATAATTGTCTGCTGAGAAATAAGAGAGATGAGAGAACATTTTTTGTCAGCTAAGGCAACTGGCAGTTGTAGCTTTCTTTCTTGTTTGACTTATCATTTATACTTCACATTACAAGTCAAGAGAAAGAAATTAGACATTATTGATTTTGCCATTTTATGTTTGCTGTACTTAAATATGTTGTGTCTGTCATCTGAAAGCCTCAAAGCAGAGATTAATTGATATCTTCAAAATACCCTTGTAAAATTCAGTAAGCATTTGTTATTATTTTTAATATATAATTATAATACCTAACATTATATATAGAATAAAGAATATATATATATATATATATAGTTAAACTGAGGGTACAGAAAGGTGAAATGAATTGCCTCTGGCTAGAATGCCGGAGTCCTAGTTCCTTATCCTTTGCTCTAACTGATGCTTTCTGAGATGACGTAATAGTGGAAAAGTTGAAGTTTACACTATCCTTATTCTTTATGTGTGTCAAGAAATATCTTTAATGTTTGGAGTTATGAACATGCACTGAGGGGAACATAGTTATAATGCTGAGTTAGAAAACCCAAAATGAACTTGGGAAATCTAATTTAAAGGCTGCTTTCCTTCTGTATCACATTGCATCATTCAGTATCTTCCTCTTTTGTCACCTTAAAACTTCTTGCCCTTGAATGGGAGCATATTGTATTGGTTAAGAGCAGAGGACTTGGAATCAAGACTACTGGGATCTTTTCCCAGCTTTACCACTATCTTGCTGGGTGACCTTAGGCAAGTCTCTTATCCTTTCTGGACTTCAAGATGCCACCTAGAAGATTGGGTATTAATAATTATTTACCTCACAGAGATAAATAAGTTGGGATGCTCAATTTGCAAAGTGTTTTGAAGGTTGCAGAAGAGCAACACACATCTCTAGTTCATCACATCTCTAGTTTTATTCAACATGCTATTCTCTTTTTCTCTCTCTCTGCAACTGCATTCGCTTGTTCTCTTTTCTGCTCTCTCTTGGCACCTCATCTTTCCTTTCACATCACAGACTGTTTCTCAACAGCAGTTCTGGCATCTGGGCACCTGGAGCACCGTTCCTCTCAGAAATATAAGAAAATTAAATCAGAATAAAATGCATTTACCTTCAACTCAGTTCTGGGTGCCATTCACAGCAGTTAATGTTATAGAATAGTGGATGGTGGGCTCAATTCTCCTGTCACTTAAACCAGTTTTACAGCAGTGTAATTCTGTTGACTTGCGTGAAATTACTCCTATTTCACACCAGTTTTGGAAGAGAATCCACTCGAAAATATCTAGCCAGGAGATCCCTGTGCTGATGACATAGACTTGAATGCATATTCCAATAAGAAACTTGGAAGTGACAGCCACACCATCACTATTCCCAGGAAATGTCCCCATATTTAATTGGACAGCCCAGCAGCTTCACTAGACAGAAGTAGAATAGTAGTTTCAAAAATTACCTTTATTTAAGGCACACTGGAGTGCCCCACCTAACATTTTCACCTAAAGCCATCCCAGCCTTTCTCCTTCTCTGCTACATATGCTAAGTTGCTTTTCCTTAATTTAATTGTCAAAGAAAATGTGGCTCAAAAATGTTCTGCTTTAAATACAATCTGATTCTCGTAGTGCAGAGAATAAAAATAGTGCATAAATAAAAATTTCCATGCTCTGTATCATATAAAATGTGACATCCCTGGGCAATGAACAACTTGAATAGCTTATGTCAGATATTATAAGCTTTATATTTACTTTTTTCTCTAAGGTTTTAACCTGGTTACAAAACATTATTAATGTTAAATCCACGCTACAGATTGGAGAACCATGTTGGAACCCAGTTGGGAGACAACTACATTGTACCAGATTCCATGGCAGGGTTGTGTTTGTTGGGTAGGTGGGTAAGTAACCATACTTATGTTTGTTCTACGTGTAGTGCTCCTAGAGGATGCCAAGACAGGTTTACTATTTTAATCCTCTTGTAAAGCATCACTTCCCATCTACTTGGCAGAGATGAACCACTGTAATTCAAGCAGATAGTTAGTTCCATGTCCTTTTTTCAGATAGAGGGAAAGGTGAAGGGGAGGGGGGAAAAAGACACATATCGAGACAGCACAAAGCAACCAGAGATAAAAGCACCTATGTTAAAAGCAGAAATACCATCAGAAGGTTAAGAATCAGTTATGTCAGTGGCCATAGCTCCATTCATAACTCCCAGCACAATTGTGCTTCTTTGGGATGCTGCTGTTTACAAAACCCTGAATGAAGAACCTAAGAACCAGAGATAAAGCATTCCGTTGGAATTAATTTCTGGAAAACAGATTAGAGCAGAGTTACCACTTCCAGGGAATGCTGCAAGACTCTCCTTGTTGACAACGCATTTCCACCTTAACTGGCACGATGATTATTTAGATACATTTCCTATAATTCCCTTATTCAGGAATTAGAAAAGCAGAAAATTCCTGGAGTCAGCTAGGGATCTCACAATGCAGATCTAATTTATCGACCAGTGCTTATATACTATCTCAATGGGCACTATAGAAGACCCTAAGGGTATGTTTATGCTGGGCTCAGATTCAGTCTCAAGCCCTAACTCCACTTCCATGTACACAAAAATCTCTCAGGCTTGGACCCAGATCCAGAGTTGTGCACCCCATGCGGCTGGAGGGTACAAGCCTGATCCATGGCAGGACCCATGGTTAGAGCCTTATCATTTTGCAGTGGAGACACAGCCCTCTTCCCTGAACTTGGTCCTTGGCCTCAAAAATATCCCAAAAGGATATTTTTTTTGTCCTCTCTCTCCCAAGAATTGCCAATCAACTTGAGGGAAATGGAAGCATGTTCTACTGCAACAGCTTGGCATTTAACCCTTTTATTTTATTCTGACCGCCAGGCTGCAAACACACTTTAGGACACCCATTGCATTTGCAATGGATACTGACCAGTAGAAGTTCCCTACAAAACATGCTGCATCGTGGTCATGGGAACACAGACAGATTTTGGTTAATCTCTGTTGCGAGGCTAACAAAACAATTAATTTTAATAAGAATACCAGGTATGACTGCTCATGCCAGCAAACAGCGAAGAAGCTGGCAGTGCTGGATATTTATCGGGCCTGTGACAAATGCAGGGAAATGATTATGTGGCTTGGGACCGAATACTGGAAAACCAGGGACCAGAACGGCACCTCTGGCAACTCTCTGACATTGTGCCCATTTTATGATGAGTTTGACTGGGTGCTGGGGACTGCACTGAGCACTGAGCCACGGGCAGTACATGATAACATACGTGGTCAGCTGGGATGGCAACTTGCAGGCCCCAGAAGCCAGCATATGAATTGAGAGGAGCCCACAGCAGGTGTTGAATGATGCAAATGAAGTGACTTTGCTGATGAAACAAGTCCCAGAGGAGGCTATGCCACAGGAGTAGTTGCAGCACATCCTGGGACTGTACTTGGAGAAGCTTTTTGATGTGCCTCCAGAGGAACAGCCTGCCACAGAACAACAAGCAGAAAGGGAAGAGGGAGAAGCTGTCCTGGAGCCTAGTAAGTTTCTGGCTCCATTTTTGTTTTTATTAATATAGGAATGGGAGGGATTTCCACTCTATTGTTAGTTATAAAGAAGTAAGAAACGTTAGTGTTGTTTCATATGTTCCATTAGTTGTTTTAACAATGTATTTCTAAGGTAATGTTAAGTGAATCACTAGCTTTAATAGAATTTAATATGGAGTATATGAACTATGATCTTTGGACTCCATCCTTGTAAGCAAACTTATTTACAACTTACACACTGGAGTCCTCTGGCTAAAACCAGACAGAACCAGTTTTTCCCACCAAAAAGGCTATATAAGAGCCTGCTCAGTGTCTGCGTGGGGCTATCCATTCCAGCAGCAGCGTGTGCATGGTCAGATCTTCCTAACACTCCAGAGCTAGAGAGAAGAGTACCATCTATCCCGCAGCAAGGTTGAGGAAGGAGAGGCCTGTCATCACTATCCTCGTCACAGCAAACTGAATCCATTTTACCTGTGGAGGGTCCTGGTTTCCTGGTGTCCATCTTCCCAGAGGGTCTCTCCTCCTGCGATGAAGTCCAACAGTCATCGGGACTCCCCAGTAGTCTTCCTCGAAGGCTCTAAATCAGCCAGAGAGTAAAAGGTCCTGAGCTTCGCTCCTGCACCCTATGTCCACTGCACCTAAATCATAGGAAAGGTTTCTGTATTGGGGTTTCTTTTATTGTTTTCTAAATGCCAAGGGAGGTTTTGTGGGTCTGAGTTTCAAGCTCCTAAAGCCAGTCACTGAATCATAGTATGGGTAAATTTGTGTTTCTCCCCCCACCCATTTTCCCCAATTTTCTGTACCTTTGCCCTTAATATACTTACCCTTGTTTGCACCATATTACTTTGTCTCTCTTTACTTTTATTATATCACACAGGGAGGGAGGGACACCCTTATTGTAAGCTAAATCCACCAGTGACAGACACAGAAGGGAGCTGAGTCTGCTTTTCTGAAAAAAGGAGCTTTCCTTTTCTATCTTTCCCCCTACCATTTTTTTAGTATTTTTCTCTGAAGTGTTACTGTACTCCCCTTGGGGTAACAATATGAACCAATACAAAGGATCAGAGTGTATCCATTAATGTCTGATTCCATACCAGAGCCATAGTGTCCTGCCTCCCCTCCCCTTCATGGAATTCAAAATGGAGATCAGGAAATGCAAACAGTAAAATGTGCATGTAAATGTGAATTGTTACTGGGAAGGTGCATGTTTTTGCTAGAACATTCTATTTTGTTAAAATAAGAACCTTGTATTACTTTCCCTCTACATATGCTGCTCACTACCAACCCAAATGCAAAATGAGCTGTCTGAAAAGACTGTATTGCATGGGGGTGAGTTTAAGGGAGCAGGGAAGAGGTTCAAATGTAGTCCATTTCTGTTAAAAATAGTTCATGCATTCCATGGGTGACAAATCATTAGTCTGGGAGTTCTGTGTGTTTGCATTCAGTCCTAACAGGCTGCACTGGAAGTTGTAGGGAAACTCTAAGCCTAATAAATCTAAACCCTTCCTCCCTACACCATTGTCTTATCCGTACTTTGAGACCCTACAGTTCTACTTGTCTAACTGGCCCTGTGCAAGGAACTGAAAGCATTTCAGAGAATGCTGACATTGAGGTCCTGGACTTCAATCTCTTACCTAGCAGCCTAAATTTGATCTCTAGGACCTTTCTTTTATCCTTCCGTATGTCATTGGTACCTTCATGTACCATGACCACCGGTTCCTCCCCAGCACTACACATAAGTCTATCTAGATGTCTCTAGAGATCTGCAACCTTCGCACCAGGCAGGCAAGTCACTATGCTGTTCTCCTGATCATCGTAAACCCAGCTTTCTATGTTGCTAATCATGAAATCCCCATAACTGTTACTTATCTCTTCCTAATAACTAGAGTTGCTTCCGCTGGAGAAGTATCCTCAGTATTAGAGGATACCATAACACCACCTGGAAAGAGAATCCCAACTATGGGATCATTTCCCTCTGCTCCAGTTGGATGTCCTTCTTCCCTGAGACTGTCATCCTCAACAGCACAGAGGCTAGCAAACAGGAGCAGCTGACAGGGGAGTTTTGTGAGGGAGTTTAGAGGGGGAGTGTGTGGGGGAGGAGGGCGGCTAGATACACTTAACATTCTTTAAATCTAAAGCCCAAAACACCCCCTAATAAAAACAAAACATCATCAAATGAATGAACTGCTTGAGTAAAAAGAGAATGCAGGCAGAAGTACAGAAACAGAGTCCAGTTTATTGCACTCAGTGCAGCACATATGATTACCTGCCCTATGGGCAGGTAGCGTATGTGTGCATTCAGTGCAAGGGGATCCTGGCCTCAGAGACTGTGTATGGGCTTTGGAGACCAGAGTGGCTGAACTGGAGGAGCTAAGGGAGACAGAGACGTACATATATAAGACTTTCCAGGACACAGAAGAAAGGTCCACCCCCGGTCTGACAGCTTGCCCAGAATGCAGAAGCCTGGCTCACCATACCAAGAGGAAATATTTCCATGTTGAATTTATGGTTGAAATTCTGGACAGGGCCAACAATCTTGTCAAGTACCAAATGAAAAAGGACTTGCAGCAACATGAAAGACATACCAAGAGGAAGCAGAAAGGCTCTAGCCAGCTTTGCTGCTTGAGGACAGGGTAGCGGTGTCAGTGTGGGAGCAGGCACTTACTTCACAGCTCCTGGGACAGGAACAGCAATTAAGGGATAATAATAGAATACAAAAGAGAGAACTCTTTGAGAAGCTGCTGACTCTAATATTCAGCCTGCACCAGGAGCTGCATCACCTCCAAAGTACCCTGGCTTTCATTCCAGTATCAGCTGGGACAACTCCATGGCTGGGTGGCCATGCAGTTGGCCCCTCTGAGCAGCTGGATAGATCAAATGAGCCCCATGCAGTCTTCAATGTTGAACCCATCCCATGTGGTGGCCTCCACTCTCCTCCCTAATGCCACATGCATGACAAACATGGAAGGAGGGGAAAAGAGAGCAGGAGGCCAGGGAATATGCAATAGTTGAGGGAGTCTTGTACATAGTTTCACTGTTTGCACTTGTGTAATCACTTTGTTGGTTACTTTTAAAGCTTTTGGTGGTGTTAGTGTTTCAGTGTGCTAATGGCAGCTGACCTGCCAGGCAATGGTTTAATATTGTATTTTTCCAATAAATCTGTAAAAATAAAAGTTTTTATTTCATAAAGAATTGTTATTGCCATCACTGCAACACATCATATGCTGTATATTTCAAATAATAAAGGGAGATACATGATCAGGGACAACTGAGCGGTTGTATGCAAAACCCACGTCTCAGTACTGCTATATACATCAGTTCATATAACAGTTATTTACATCAGTCCATACTGTTCTTGCCCCCAACCATTTCATAAACAGTTCTGTCATTCAAACATATGATTCATGGCAGTCATTTCCCCCAGCACAATCAATCAATGCCCCGCTCCCCAAGCACATTCCTGAAAGTATTATTCTTCCTGTGCCATTGGCCCAAATAAGTCCATAATGTGAGAGCAGAAAGCATCCCTGATTTCTGTTGCCTGGGTGCATCCAACTCCAGCTGTGGTAGGTGCACTTTCTGGCTGAGTGCACTGCTTCAGTGGCCCCTCACTGTCATACGTCCATTTGGGAGACATGCCTCACCTTCGGCATCACAATTCTGACCCATTCTCTCAAAGCCAGCAATTACTTCAGGAATATCTTTTATGTCAAAAGTCAACATAACATGGTTTCTGTAAAGGGAAATCAGGTATTACTAATCTATTAGAGTTCTTTGAAGGAGTCAACAAACATGTGGACAAGGGGGATCCAGTAAACATAGTGTACTTAGACAGTGAAGAACTTCAAAAAGATCTCACAAAACTAAGTGATTGGGCAACAAAAAGGCAAATGAAATTTAAAGTGGATAAATGTAAAGTAATGCACATTGGAAAAAATAACCCCAACTATACATACAATATGATGGGGGGTAATTTAGCTAAAACTAATCAAGAAAGAGATCTTGGAGTCATCATGGATAGTTCTCTGAAGACATCCATGCAGTGTGCAGTGGCAGTCAGAAAAGCAAACAAGATGTTAGGAATCATTAAAAAAGGGATAGAGAATAAGATGGAGAATATCTTATTGCCCTTATATAAATCCATGGTACAAACCCGATCTTGGAATAATGTGTACATGATGTGGTCTCCTCATCTAAAAAGAAAGTTATACTCGCATTAGAAAAGGTTCAGGAGAGGGCAACTAAAATGATCTAGGGTTTGGAACGTGGTCCCCTACTGAGGAGAGATTTAAAGAGGCTAGACCTCGACTTGGCAAAGAGGAGACTAAGGGGGAGATATGATAGAGGTATATAAAATCGTGAGTGGTGTGGAGAAAGTGAATAAGGAAAAGTTATTTACTTGTTCCCATAATTTAAGAACTAGGGGCCACCAATGAAATTAATGGGCAGCAGGTTTAAAACAAATAAAAGGAAGTTCTTCTTCACACAGCTCACAGTCAACCTGTGGAACTCCTTGCCTGAGAACTAGAGAACTAGATAAAAGAGAACTAGATAAATTCATGGAGTTTAAGTCCATTACTGACTATTAGCCAGGATGGGTAAGGAATGGTGTCCCTAGCCTCTGTTTGTCAGAGGGTGTAGATAGATGGCAGGAGAGAGATCACTTAATCATTACCTGTTAGGTTCACTCCCTCTGGGACACCTGGCATTGGTCACTGTCAGTAGACAGGATACTGGGCTGGATGGACCTTTGGTCTGACCCAGTATGGCCATTCTTATGTTCTTATGCCTGCCACCTTGGGATAAACCACACACCTGATTGCCTCAGAAACCTTTGCCATCACTTTACCCTCAGTCATCTCTCCAGCACCAAACAGTTTGACAGCAGACCTGTAGCAGTCTGGGATAGCCAGCTTCCAAGGGTTATAGCAAAGGCTTATGGATCAGCATGGCCACCCTCATGGGTGTGTCTTTATGCTGGAGGGTCAGGATAAGTTGCTTCCAAAACTCCAGAAAGTGAAAGTTCTGCACCCACTCCTGGTCATCCCAGATTTGCATGATGATGTGATACCATCAGTCTGTGCTTGTGGTTCTGCTCCAGAAGCGCCCGTCTATATAGGGGTAAGCAAGGGCTACAGCAAGTGTCATGAGCATGTCATCCAATTCAAATCTGCCCTGTCTGTGTCATCCTCCTTCTGCTTCATCATTAGCTCTGTCAGGGGCTTTCAATGAACCAGAAAACATCCGAGCTCTTCGGGCGGCCCTGAGGTCAGTCACACCTGATGGCTGCAGAAGTCACAGAGGTCCCAGAAAGTCACGGAATCCGTGACCTCTTTGACAGACTCACAGCCTTAATTACTGTATTATTATAACCTCGCTATTGGGGAGATGTGAGGCCTGGGAGGTTGAAGGACTATATTGAAACTGTGCCAGACATGAATGGACATTTGAGTCGATAAGTGTGAAGTGGATTTCTTGGGGAATACGTCAGCAGAATAAGGCAAATTCCCCACTTCTTGTTATGCAAAAATCCAGACTTTCAAAGTTACACCCAGAGAAGTGGGTCGTTGTCTGCTGATTACTAGTTCCTGAAGGTTGAAGATCAAAGGCCCAAGTTCTAGAAAGAAACAGGCTGATCTGCCCAGACTGGGTTCTGGTTCTGAATCTGAGACAGTAATGAACCTGTAACTACAGGGAAAACCCAGTTGTGGGTTTTGAAGGACCTTCCAGAGCCCAAAATTGGAGTTGGGGAGACCTCAGTAAGCTTTTTAACATGTTTCTAGGGTCTTGTTTTAATATGTTTTCTCTGTTATGCTTTTATTTAGCCTCTGTGCTGGGGACCAGGATCTGATTTCATAACACATCAAATGTACTTCTCTTAGAGTTAAGTGCAATAAGAAGTAAAAGCCAAAATTTAGGAAACTGGGGTCCAGATTCTACATGCCATTAAATAGGTATGAGTCCATGGCATTACAGTAGTGTTAAACCAGTGTGAGAGGGAAGTTGCTTCCTAGTTACAGAGAGGTAGTTCAGGCAGTATTATGTCACATGAAGGGTAATAAATAGGAAATAAGTTACTAGGGAAGATGATTGAAGCAAAGAGTATACATGAGTTCAAGAGACAACTAGACTTATTTCCAGAGAAAGAAAGAATAACGGCCAGATGATCAAAGGAATCTCAATGGGAGATAGGTGCCTATGTATCTTTGAGGATATGGGACTAAGACCCAAGAGAAAAGGACAGCCATGCTGGGCTGGATAAGACTCAATGGACTTTTCCTATTGCTAAGTGATTATATGTTGCTCATGGTCTTACTGCATGAGAGTAATAGTGAAATTCATTCTAAGGATATTGTAAATGGTTGAATATGTAATATAATTATTATAAATAATATGCTCAAGTCTCACATAAAGGTTTAGAAAATGCAAATAATTACATTAATGCAACATTAAGGGTGAGATTTTAATTGTCCAAAATTCAAAGTTAAGATTCCTCATCAGCTCTAACTCTTTCCCCATGAGTGTCTGCATAACAAGATACTCTTTCATAATATACAGGGGTTTTGCATTAGTGAGTGTAATAATAATTGTTGTCTACAGTAGTTTCACTCCAGCCTACCCAAAGTTACATTAGCTTGTAGCAGAGAGTTCATTTCAACTTTCTGAAAAGGTGACTGTGAGAATAGGCAGTGATCTACCAGCTGCTAAGAGGATAGATAGAAACATGAGGGAGGGTTCAAACTGGTGTATAGGAGAGAAGGCAGATGTATGAGGAGTGTATGCAGACACTGTCAGAAATGAGGAAAGAAGCAGCTAAAAGAAGCAGATGGGTGGACAAGACAGCAACACACAACAGGAAACCTAGGGAGAGAAAAAAGGAAAAAATGTTGGAGAAAACAAACCCCGGTAAATATGGAAATAACTGAGAATAATGAGGTACTCGTGGGTATTTCTAAGATGTGTGTATGCAAATACAAGAATTATAGCAAAGATAAAGTCAATAATGATAATAGTTAAGGCTTCCATTTTACCTGGGGCTTAACCAGGCCTGCAATATTGTTGGTCTTGTGTTGTACCTACAGTGATGTGGGTACAAAATTACAAGTGCAAATAATTACATCCTCAGTTTCACCCACTTAGACATCTAGACCTGGTCAACTTAGAAAGTTGTATCTATTTAAAGTTAAATCAATAAATTACATGCAACCTAAACTGCTAAAAGCCAAGCTTAAACAGATAGAGAAGTACCATTAGTTAAAGTGGTGCAACTTCTTTGCATAGAAAGCCCTGGCTACCTGATTTGTGGATGTCATCAGCTAAATGGGTACAACCGCACACACATTATTGCACCCATATTTAACTGAAAGTGGATGATTGCACCCACAATATAGCAATTTTTTGTAAAAACAAAACAAAACCTGTAAGCTTGAGGACTTAATTATTTCCCCATCAGACTCTGAGCAGCACTAGAGAGGGAGAGGAAGTGCACCAGCCTAGCAGTGTTGCATGGAGACATTAGTCCTGACTCTCCACTGACTTGCACAGTGTACTCATTTACACCTAAGTAAGCTGGGCATAAAACGCTGCCATTCTGATTTAGTAGCATTTTACACAGTATGCACAGCTTTAAATGACTGTACAAGATGCAAAGCTGTGGAGAATCAAACCCATTATGTCTTTGGACAGAGTTATACCTTCAGGTGAGCAACAGGACAGTGTGCTGCCCAGTGGAAAGTGCTGTAACTTGGAGTAGATGGAGGACTGGAACAATTACAGAATGAAATATAGAGAGTAAGAAA
Organism: Chelonoidis abingdonii; assembly: GCF_003597395.2. Lineage (NCBI taxonomy): Eukaryota > Metazoa > Chordata > Testudines > Testudinidae > Chelonoidis > Chelonoidis abingdonii. Next base: position 294,396,846 of record NC_133769.1, read on the forward strand.
AACTGTACGCAAGGCAAAAGGAAAGAAAGACTGGAAAAAGTAAATGTCAGTGAAGATCGTTCCCTTGCTTACATCAGTCCTACACCAGTGTAAATCCATTCATTTTAATGCAGTTACTCCTGAATTGCCCTAGTGAAAGAGAGAGACGAAACGGGGATTAAGTTAGAATAAACAGACTAATAAGAAAATTAAGTACTTAAAGAATAAGTGTGTCCCTGCCAGCAGGTATATGGGATCTTGGGGAGCAATTACCACACAGGTGGGGTGCAAAATAAACTTTATTAAGAAAATGCAAAAAACAGGGAAAATTCAATAGTGAGGGGTATGGGGTTTGTTAAGGTAGACAATTGGGGAGGGGTTTCTTTTAGCAAATAGTATAGGGGGTTTCAATAGTGGGGTACAATACAGTGGGGTACAATACAGTTGGTAACCAATTAACACTGAAGTATAAATGTAACAGGTAGCTAACAATTTCTATGTAAAGGGTGTGTCACAGCAGCATATAGCCAACTAACAGTTATGGGTAAAATGTGTCACAGTAGTGTAAATGTAAAATGTGAGGTGTGTTAGAGGAAAAAAAAGGGTAACCAATGGGGTTTTATGCTAGACATCAGTAATACAATTGAGGTTTGGGGGCAGCGGGAAGACAGACTTAACCACAATTATACAGAACACAGCAAAATCTTATCTATGATCTAACTTAACCAAGACTACACAAATTAGCAAGTAACAGAACACAATGCAACAATTTTTTAAACCTAACTTACAGAGCACAATACAAACAATTCTCTAAACCTAACTTAACCACAGCTATGCAAAATGAAATTACAACTTATCTAGACTAAGAACCTGATTCTAATAGGTGCACCTTACACTATGCCGATTCTTTGATCGGGAGGGGGAGCAGTTCCAGAGGGCAGAGTGGTGTGTGCCCAGGGTACAGCCCCGGGGGGAGGGGGGGGTTTAAACTAGTGGTGGCTGCAGCAGTGGGGCGGCTGCAAGCTGGCAGCCCAGGATACAGTCCAGGAAGGCACAGCTTAGCAGCGGCACAGGCTTATTTTTTTAGCAGCAAAGGAGCTGCGGAGCAAGAAACAGATTATAGATACAGACCAAGGAGTTAGCTTGGGTCTGTCTGCTTGGGAAACAAGGCCAGCAGCTAGGACAGGGGGAGTCTGCAAGAGAGAGAGCTCTTACCAATCCCCAGGACAGCAGCAAACATAGAGACAGGAACAGCAGTAGCATCGGAGGATGGAGAGAGGACTCGATTCGCTTTCAGTAATCAGGAGATCTCCAGGCACAAATTCGTTGTTCGTGGGAGGGGAGTTTAAAAACGGGGGTACGCTCAAAAACAAGCGAGAGCGGAGAGAGGGCCCCCCAAAGACCCCTAGCTGATCAGACCAGGTGGCAAAGCAAGGACCTTCTCCGGGGTCTGATCATAAAATGTCTGGTTTTAAAGGCAAACTTAGGCAGTTTCCCACCAGTACTTTTGATTGGCTCCTCTTGATACAGGGGAGGAGAGGAGGCAGGGAAAACCTGCAGGTGAGCACAGAGACATGCATGGGCAGAGCCCTGTGCAATAGGTGACTCAAAAGCACATGAGGCCTATGACTCATGCCCAGGATCTTAAAAACACAATAGGTCTTGCAGCTCTGGACATTGCCTACCCTACACCAAGCCCAGGTTTAACAAGGTGATAACAGGACTAACCCTTTGAACAGGGCAATGGTCCCACTTAGCACAAGTGGCCATCCCTTTGAGAAGGGCAGTGGCCCTGCTAAACAACTTAACAGCCAGGGAGGGGAGGCCACAGGAGAACAAAAATAAAATGGACTATAGGGACAGCTGTAAGTAACAAAATGGAATAGGGGGATAGCTGTAACAGACAAAGTGATCAGTGAAAGAGACAATAAAGCCTCAGAGACAATGAGAGTAATTTATTGACAGCACTGGTAGACGTTCCTAAATTTTTTAATGAATTCTTTGCCTCAGTGTTCACAAAGGAGGATAGGGAACAGATGCCAGAAAGAGACATAAATTTTACAGCAGACATGGAAGGTATACTGAAGAAAATTAGAATCATACCAGAAGAGGTGACCTAGAAATTAGAACATTTAAAGAATGACAAACCTAAAAGATCAGAAGGTACATATCTGATGAAGAGTCCCAGAAGAGACAAGGAAAACGTTAGCAAGTTTGTTTTTAATCTATTTGGAATAAAAAAGGACAATGTAACACAAATTTGAGAAATGATCTAGGTAAGATCGAGAAAGCTACAGACATGTAAGATTAAAGGTGAACTAAAATGCTATTTGAAAAAAACATTAAGGCATCAATTAAAAAAAGTGGATGTTCCAAACCTTTAACAAGGCTACAAGTGTAAACTGTACAGTTACACAGAAATATATATATCAAAAGTCACTTTTATTCAGAGTTGTTTTTTCTGTAATAGCTTGTGACCACCACTAGCATATATTAACAATGAAGGGCACTAGACTATTGTTTAAATCCTTCAATTTTAACTTCAGTAGTGGGAAGATAATGGGAACACTGAACAACAGCAGGCAATTGAGCAGCTCAATGACTGCCGCTGTCGCCTGCTGCATTTCGGCAGGGGGTCCTTCTTCGGCGGCACGATGGGAGCGGAACCGGAAGCTCCCATGTGCCCTGTGGGGAGCACACAAAATGCTGCCCCCCAAATTCTGCCTAAGGTGCCAGAAGCTCTGGCACCGCTCCTGCCTGTCGCATCCGCAGGTTTGGCTGATCGCAGCTCCCACTGGCTGCGGTTTGCCGCATCAGGCCAATGGGGGCAGTGGGAAGCTGCGGTCAGCACATCTCTCGGCCCATGCCACTTCCCACAGCCCCCATTGGCCTGGAGCGGTGAACTGTGGCCTGTGGGAGCCGTGATTGGCCAAACCTGCTGACGTGGCAGGTAAACAAACTGGCCCAGCCCACCAGGGTGCTTACCCTGGCAAGCTGTGTTCCAAAGGTTGCCGAACCCTACCCTAGACAGAGTCAACATTAAATTATGCCGTTTTATCTCCAGGTGTCTATGGCTGCATGAAGCTGGTCTTGCAGTTCTAGGAGTCATCAAGGTCCCCGTTGCTGGCAATGCTGTTTCTTAAGACTGGATCTGAAATTCCCGTCAGACTATATTCATGGTTCAGAGCCTCTTACCTCCTGCTGTACAGACTTGCAGGCTGCCTTAAGCTTCTGCAGGTCCCAGTCCTCCTGCTCTCTTGCCTCACATTCATCATCAGTAGTGTAAACCCTGCTCTTCAAATAATTTGTGAAACCTCTGCAAATACAAACTGCCTGATTTTTTCACTTACTTCTGGCCTTTCCAGGGAATAGTCTCGTGATATAGGCCGTGGGCACCATAGTAATAAATATGCTATAAGTGGATAGTATTCGTAGTTTGCAAAAGCAAGATCCTGTCTGACAAAATACAAATGGATAAAAACAGAGTGAAACCAAAGACAAATTCCTTTGTAAACTTCCATAAAGCTTTTTATACAGAACCAAATAAAAATTTGCTGCCAGGCTGGTGATGTATGGTAGATGCAACAGGTTACTCATATATACGTGCCAATTCTCTATCCATTCAAGAGATTAGATACAAGTTCTAACAGTAGAGGATGAAAGAATGAGGCAAGTATAAGGCCAAAGTATCAGTATTAAGACTGTTTTTGATCTTTCTATAAAGGCAACCAGGAACATAGAATGTACAGTGAGAGGATGAAATTTGATGATTGTACAGAATTGCCCAATAAGTCAATATGAAGGAGGCAGACACTATACTAGAGAACAAGCAAGAGAGACTAGGATCAAGGACAGATAAATGGCTTAGGGAATAACATAGAAAAATATAAGAGAAAGAAACTGAAGATGAAAAATATATGCTTTCAATTGTCAAATGACTATACTATACTATTGTCAAATGACTATACTATACTATACTATTTTAACTGCAGTCTGTGAGAGCTGATTGTATTAAACAGCTCTATATATTGACAAGTTTCCAGACTTTACTTTTTAGGGAGCAAATCTTGCCCAATGGACAGTGGGAATGTCTAGCTAACCCATTTAATCACCGTGCCACTGCATCCTAAACCTGTCCCTAATAGGCCCTCTATAACTGCGCAGAAGGTCTTTCTGCAGAACTGAGAGCTCCATCATTCAGAGGGAATGCACAGCTTTGTGTGTATTTTCTGATAATGGCACCCATCATCATAATATCTGAGATCCGAGTGTGCTGCCTCCAATCTGTGCAGAAGAGCTGCAATAATTCTGCAGTGACCAGAGCATCCTTCAGGGTTGGGGAAGGATTTGCTCCTTAGTCCAAAATCTCCCTTTCTCCTGAAGCTGACATTAGGTAATGTAGTACTGCAACATCCCTTTCTTCATTCCCTATAGAATTGTTCTTTTCCCTACAAAATATACCTAGTTTCATACTCTGATCTGAATAAGAGATTTACACTTTTATATAATTTCACTTATGTTCTTCTGTACCTTTAATGAGATTGCATGGTTTTATTGAGGGCACAATTTGGACCATAAGACAGAAAGAGAATATGAGGTAAATCTATTCAAGAATAGGGAATAGTCTGAAAAGGGCTTCCAGGCCTCTCTGTCCATCCTAAAACTTCTCATGGTCCTCTGATGCACTCACTGAATTACATCAGAATATAAAAAAGTTGAAAATCGTGGCTTAGTTCCAAAGCATCCTAGCTTACCTGCATTTATCTTGCATTTAGAAGCACATGATTTACCAGCAGGTAGTTCAGTACATTCAATGTAACCTAACGGACAATGCAATGTCAATAGAAGCACTGAGAATTTTTAATACTTTATCTCTGATTAATGAAAGTGGTTAACACGTTATTATGAAATGTTACAGCAGATATTTGTGGACACTGGAGAGACAAGGAAACAGAACTCTTTTAGAGATCTGCTTTTTATAGTAATGGGGATTTAAACACCTAAAAATCAGGATTTTATACTAAAAGGGCAAGCTAACCTTACTAAATGGAGATTACTCACTGTATAATAGAAAAGGAAATAAAAGCTTTTTAATAAAATGTATCAAATCCTAAGAGTGCAGTTAAACTCATTAAAGAAAAAATGAAGTTAGAGAAACTGGTCTTATTTTTTTTTCACTCCCAGTAGAGTTCATTTCTACTTCAACAACTAAGCCAAGGTCACATTTAACTCACTTCAATTTCACCCAGTGCACAAGCTAATGTCAATAGTACAGCTGCCATGCAGAGCTAAAGACTGATGGTTAGACAAAGCCATTTACACCAGGCTGGGTCTTTCATCTTCTCTCAGCTAGTGACATAAGAAAGCACTGAGGTTATTCTCAACTAGAGACTATAACTGGCATATTAGAAAAAATGTTATTCTCTTTAGCTGTCACACAAAGGATCTGAAGAAATGTAGAAATGTTTTTTCCCTTGGTCATCTAGGGAGATCACAAAGTGACTCTAATAGCCTTCACTCTGAAATTTTCACATGGTTTAAGTGATTGCCAAGTCTGATATTTTCCATTTACACTTCATTGCCATCAGAAAAAGAAAAAAAAATCAATATACCTACCTACTCAACTGTGTCACAGGATGAGCTTATAAAAGAAGACATCAGTCTTTTTAGGGCATGAAAAATATACTTATTCAAATATATCTTATTTAAAATGACATAAATTGCAGTGGTTAGTCAAGATTCGATTTCCTCTAAAATATAAGACTTAAAATATTCTCTGACTTGCCAAGGAATAAGAATCCTTCAAATTGTAGATATATAAGTGTAGTTGTTTTCTGTTGTAAGTTATCCCCACGTGGGGTACTTGAATTAGGGACTGTTTTTATGAATTTTGCAGGGAAAGTGAGAATCTAACATGTTATCACATTTTTTCTGAGTTGCCACAAATAACGGGAATTTTGCCAAGACATGGGAGCCATAACTTCTTTTCATTCCTATTTATTATCTGTTGGACTTCCAGTTCCCTTATCTTATTGGCTATAATACAATACCAAGTGATGCTATGCAACTTAACAAGCTTATATACCATATATTTCCTAACTTGCTTTTGCTGATACATTTCTTGTCCGTACATTAAAGATGTAATTATCTCTATGCAACAGTGTAAATATTTTTGTTTCAGTCCAAGATATTAGCTCAGCTGTCTGATGGGTCTCTTAATTAACAGGACTCATGTCAAATGATCAGTGCAGTTATTTTAGTATTTGATTGGGGTGTACTCCAGCCCACTTGATCCTCATCAGGGGCATATGGCAAGTGAAAGCTAATCATGTCCATGACTAGCATAGAGTGAGTGAAAGTTGCAAGGTCATATTCACCTAAGATGTCATTTTCCTGTAAATTTCCCTACCTTTCCCCAGCACTCTTCTGCCATGTTTCAGCACATCTCTCTGGCTAAGAGGGTGGCTAATTTAAGAACTGAGATGACACTCAAATCTAGCTGAGAGTGGTTGCTAATCCCTTACCCTGTTAATGACTAAATGTAAGGGAACCAATTTCATGATTATTTAACAACTGTTGGCAGGTAAATTGGAGGGTCATCTCGGCTCTAAAGTACATGATCCACCCTGTTGGCCAGAGAGATGTACTGAAACATGGCAGACCAGTTGGTCAGTCAGCTTGAAAGGCGGAATTTCTGTGGTCACTCCTGGACCTGGGTCCCCCATGTGGTAACACAGCACACGAGATGTAAAGCTACTAGGCCATCCCCCACAGTTACAAGTATTTCAAGGTCAATTTATCAATTTAACAGCTTCATTTTCTTAATCACTAAACTTCTGTCTCTTTGAGCTTGTGCTGAAAGACTGTGGCTGCTAATTAAAATGGAGCTTTACTAGCAAGTACACAAATTAGATCCTGTCAGTAAGTTTATTCTAACTATTGGTCATTTCTAAATGCCTTTTTAATCCCCTAATTTTTACATTAAAATTCAAAAGCCTAACAATCTTAATCACCCCTACATCAAATTCATCATTAAGAACAGGAAGCCAGATGGTATAATTTTGATTTACCGGACTTCAGCATGAATTAATGTACTGAGTGCCGATAATGAATACATCAAACCTGATATTGCAGAAACCTATGAATCTGGCATGTTAAATTAATAACACACTTTGCACAATGAAAGCATGTAAGCTCATATAAAACTGAGGAGTAATGGTCCCTTTTATTTTAAATGGTCTTTATTAGCCTTCCGTTTTGACTCTTAACAAAAGATGAACATTTTGTTTAGGAAAGTTCTGTTCATTTCACATCCACTCTCTCTAATGTAACTTAGAAACTAAAAGCAAGATGAAGATGAAAATCCTTCTAATTATAGCCATTTTTAGGAATGCAAATATATTTCTGGGAAAACCTGCATTGAAGGGACACAGTGATGGTTAGATTTATGTTGCAAATATGTGTATGAAGTTGAAATGACACCCAGAAACTCATCCACATCAAAACATCATATCACATATTTGTTTATTACATAAAACATGTATTTATTACACATGTACCATAGATCTACACCTGATTATACACTGGTCTTTCATTTATTTCTTAATTCCTATACCTTTTTGTTTCTCAATTTCATTGTGGCATTTATGGTATATTGTTCAGTGAAACTAAATAACATTGGGTTACAGATGAAGGGTGGGGAGTGGTTCAGTTACAATAAAGAGAATAATCATTCAGTTGTGTGATTCATGCAGTTGGGAAAGACTTTTTTCCAGGGTCATGCTTAATGGATATGACCCATGTCAACAATATTTTATATTTATGCAAATATACCATATTTGTACATACCATAGTGACAGGCACTTTACGAATACTATCTATCTATCTATCTATCTACCTACCTACACAATTAAAATAACAGAACATTTGATCCAATAACTAGCCTGTAAGCTAGTGTTAAATTATTGTATATGGCTGAATCAGCTTAAATTTCTAACTTTTTAGGTTATGAACTTTTCATGCACCTAGTGAGACATAAAAAGAGAAATGAGACATTACAGTAATACAGAGTTCACAATAGTCTGATTGTGCCTTTGAAAACAAAGTCCCAATCCTACTCCCTGTGAAGTCAATGACAAAATTTCCATTGGCTTTGGTGAGAGCAGGATCAGGTCCCAAATACTTATGTGGAGTTTTCCACTCTGAGAATTGATAGTGACTTTTTCATATAAACAGTAGCAACATAAATAGAAGAAGACTATTGAATGTGAATTCTAGCTCTAAAACATTCCTGTGTTATACACCTTCTAAATGGAATAGAGTTTGGAATGGTTTTGCACCGAATAAACTAATACATTTAAATATAGACTCACAGGCCAAGAAGTGAGGATGAGAGCAGTCTCTGCTTTTGAAACCACAGACTATTTGCTATAAAATCATTTAGAGAGGTAGAAAATGACTAGTCCAGATCTGAGCAGGCTATAGCTGACTGAATAGGTTAACATGAGCATAAACATTTCCCTATATTTATTCTCTCTCAATCTATGTACAGTAAGCAAATATTTCAACCGTCTCAGTGTAGCTATAATAAATATAGTCAATAAATATGGATAAGTTAATACCAGGACAAATGTTGCAAATCCTGAATTAGCTGCTACTTTCCAAATAGCTTTGCTCATTGGATCAGTGTGTCCTTGCACTTGTAACTAGAACAGATAATTTGTATCGCTTATGTTGCTAAGACTGATTGCTAAACAAAACAAGAGATGCATTAGGGGTTTATCTTGAGGCAATAAAAAAAAGCCTCTCATGCTTCTAATTTTTATATTTTAGTGTTTTTATCCTTCAAGGAACCAGTGCTTGGTTTGGTGTCCCTTCCTCCACCTGCTCTTCGTTCCCCCCCCCAAAAGTGAGAAAGAAAGAAAAATAGGCTGCTAAATGTTCTAGCAACTTGAACAGAATAAGTCAGTTGTTCCTGGTGGAAAATATTTCTTACTCTTAAATCTCTAGCTGAAGCTCATTTGACAAACCTATTATAAAATGAATAAATGCAGCTCTGTGTGATTTGTCCATTGTCAACATGTTAACACACTTTATTTGAAGGCAGATTGATGAAGGGTGGCTGAAGGAGTTTACTCTCCTGAGTTAAAGAATAGAAAACCCTTTTTTCTTAGCATTTTTCTTTTTTTCTTAGAAGTTCACAAGAGTAGATATACAATTATCCTCAACTTGCTGATGCAAAGGAACAGAGCATTTAGTTTCTTGTCACTGTCTCTGAAATTCCTAAAGGTACAATTAGCATTTCATTTGACATAATGTTGAAAGGTTCATAGATTGATCTTCCCTAAAATGCAGCAAGAATTTTTTGAAATGCAAATTTTGACATTTATTAACTTTTATTCCAGATCTGTTTATAGACTGTAAAACTGTGCATACATTTAACTCGAAGAAGCTAAAAGGACAATGTTTAGGTGGATACTCTGTGTTATAATAAAAGTGTATTTTATTGTTTCAACAATGAAATTTTTATTATCAGAGATTTATGATATCAGCACAGCAGTTTTTACTGCATGATTCACAGTGTTTTTATAGATGTATATTCAACAAAACAAGGAGAGAAATTGTACTGCAGTGCTCTCTCTCAGGAGTGCATTTCCCCATTGAAATAATGTCAGCAGTTTTCCACCTTCAAAGCCCTATGTTTTCAAATCAATTAACAATTCTAATTGTGCAGGAACAGTTGTTCACTTAGCTTGGCAAATGGGACAGGAAACATTATTTCCTTTCTTTGCCTAAAACGAAGACTTTAATCTTCTGAACCATATTTAACATATAAAAAGCACACAACTGAAAAGTTAGACAGTTCTGAAACTCAGTCAGTTCTGATTATTGTTTTTTCTCAGTGTGGATTGCATTTATTTTTCCAGCACATCTTATTTTCAAGCTTCTGTGGAAGGGTGGAGCAACGTACACCCCTCAGTATTCCATAAAACTACTTTAGGATTCATTTTGGGTTTTCTTACATCAGATTTTTATCTATCTGGACAGCTGTAAGAGTTTATGCTTTTGCAAAGCAGTAAACACTGGTACTGACCTAATGAGTGATACCAGGATGCAGATCTGTAACTGGGAAGCTAGACAGAGCTGACATACAGTAATACAGTAATGTACTGAAACCAAATCTGCTCTTAAAAGCCAAATCTACATTCTACAATGTTCATTGTGTGTGAATGCACATACGTACATGTGATTATATATATATATATAATTACTTTAACTCTATATAGTGCCTAACAGATAATAAATAATTAAAACAAGAATACCTTTCATTGTATAGTACTTTTCCTCTGTATATCTCAATGCACTTTAGAAAGAAGGGGAAATCTTATTACCCAATGTTACAAATGGAGCACCTGCAGAATCATCTGCACAATCAGAGAACAATTCCTTAGCATAATCAAGACTAGAACCCTACAACACCTGACAACAAGCCCCATGCACAGTCCAGTAGACTACAATTTCCCTGGGTACTACTCACCAAAAGACACAGAAAAAATAAAGCTCTTTGCCAAAAAACCCGGAAAGGCAAAAATTCAAGCCCATTACACAGCTGGTCTTAAAACAATTGCATGCATACTGTACATTGCAAAAACAGCAGTAATGTTTTTCAGATGCATATCAGGAAAACTCCTCAATACAAATAATCTTGCAGGTGTGTATGCAATGCATAGTTGTGCAAAAGCGCATATATGGGTCACATCCTCTGATTTCTCGACTCATCTCAAAACACCTCTCCCAACTCCTATCATAGAGAGTCTGTAGGGTGACATCCGCAGGTTTTGACAGAAACCAGGATTGGGACAGAAGACTACCATTATGCCTAGCTTTTCTGATAAACACTTATATGCAGAACCTTACCAGATTGTGGCCCAACAGGAGAGGGCAACACCTGTAAATCATGGCCCGTTAATTTGCATCTGTCTCCTGTTAAGGAGAGATAGCCATAAATTTGACCTTAGACTGGGTCTGGAGTTGGATATTAAGATGGTCAGAATATCATTTTTGCCATGGTTGGATCATTGCTTTACACAAGCAACAGAGAACTCAAACTCCTTACAGATGGGATGGTATGTTGTGATGATTGTCTCTAGGAGGGTGCTGGCCTGAAATAATTTGTAACAGAAAGTTAGAGAAGATTTTTTACACTGACTGTTGGTTTATTTTTGTGAAGAATTGCTGGAATTACTTGTGTCTTCCACCACAGGTACACTGATGAGCTGCAGGAGTTGAAGCGTTTGGACAGGACATTGGAATTTTGATGACAGACAACCCATTCAGAATTAGATTAGATATTCTACTTAGGGTTTGTCTACCCTGAGAAATTAATTCAGATTGAGGGAGAGTATGAATTAAAAGCAGAATAAATATCCCCGATTAACTCCCTGTATGGATGCTCTAAACCAGGGGTTGGCAACCTCTGGCGCGCAGCTCACCAGGGTAAGCACCCTGGTGGGCTGGGCTAGTTTGTTTACCTGCCGCGTCAGCGGGTTCAGAGGACCACTGCTTCCACTGGCCGCAGTTTGCCGTCCCAGGCCAATGGGGGTGACGGGAAGCACTGTGGGCCGAGGCATGTGCTGGCCGCGGCTTCCTGCCACCCCCATTGGCCTGGGACAGCAAACCGTGGCCAGTGGGAGCAGCGGTCCACCAAACCCACTGACGTGGCAAGTAAAGAAACTGGCCCAGCCCACCAGGGTGCTTACTCTGGCGAGCCGTGTGTCAGAGGTTGCTGACCCCTGCTCTAACCTCTGTCATGGAGGGTCTAAGCATACTTAATCCTACCTCAACACAGAGGGATGGACTAGATGACCTCTTGAGCCCCCTTCGAATCAGTTATGTAATTCTATTCCGAAATTAGCTCAATTCAAAACTAATTTGGAATGACATGCTCTTATATTGAAATAAGAGCATTTACACAGGGAGTTAATCAGGAATAACTCACCATATGGTGAAGCCCTTAGAGGCCATATTCAGACTTACTCAGAAATGCATGCAGGAGTATAGAGTTTCTTCCACCTCTTTTATTGTGTATCATTGGCAGGACTAATTAGATTTTTTGAAAGTCCTCTTTAATCTGCAGTGCTTGTTGCTGAGAGATGCAACACTTTCTTATTGCAACACCTTCTCATTATCCATTGATGAAGAAAAGCCCCATTTTTGTGTCAGTCTAAGCGGATGAAACATACAGAGGTATGGGTTGTGGCATCATCATTATAATGATGATACATAGCTTTAGCCCTGCTTCTTGGTCAATCAAATAAATAGAGAGCAGGCTGAAACTCAAACCACACTATGATGATGCTGGTGAATAGGGGATGATTTGAAGGACTGATTGGTGGTCAGTGCATACCTGGAGATAATAATTGTACTTGTCATTTATCTAGATCTTTTCATTTACCCCAAGGTTACAAAGGTCTTTACATAAGCGGGTATAATTTTCCCATTTTACAGATGAGAAATGGAGGGTATGTCTACACTGCAGCCTGTAGGTGTGACTCCTAGTGCCAATAGAAAGACTTGTGCCACCTCTGCTTGAGCTAGTGCACTAAAAATAGCAGGGTAAGTGTTGTGGCATGGATAGCAACTACAGGCTAGCCGCTCAAGCTTGGACCCAGGGGACTGGGCAAGTTTATATTCGGGCTGCTAGCTCCAGCCAAGCCGGTGCCACAATTTCCACATTACCCCTTTTCGTACACTAGCTCAGACAGAGTCTACCCATGCTGGGAATCACACCTCAATGTATAAAATTAAATATGGTATGAAATGTTATATTTTGTATATTTGGGTTTATTTAATGAAAAGCTTGCATTTTAGTAATAACACTGATATTTGTTAGGAGTTCACAACAATAAATTGTGAATTTGTTTTCTAAGGGTTTTATATTTTTCTGCCTATTGTAGCATGAAACTTATTCCAACAAAGTTGATTATTTCCCCCTCAGTTATTTATTATGGCTTAGACTAAGTGAGATGTGCTTTATAATGATAGAATGATAACATACTTATTGATCTTATGTTAATCCCAGGGTTTTATTTTAAAATGTAGGGTTAGAAAAATGATTGTTTCCCCTCTGGTACCATAGTTTATTGTCAATGAGTCTCATATAATGAAAATCTTACATCTTGTTTTTCCAGAATTTTTGACATCTCACATCAATTTAATGATGGAATTTCTGAACACTATGCACAAAAATGTAAGTAGCCGTTGTGCTCTGATAAAAAAGATCAGATGTGAAGGGAAATGATGCTTGAAACTTTATATAACCAGGCCACCTTTCTTCAGATGTTGTTCTTTCAAAGAAACTACAGTAGCTATCTGAGCCAGGGATACGTTAATTATTAGGCTAGAAATTAAGATCTTATCAGCAAGAATGGAAATATCAGATTTTGCTTAGTGCATGACAAATGTTTTTGATTATAGTTAAATTTAATTTGTAAAAATCCCTAACTTGAACAAAAATGTGTAATAAACAAAGTAATGATTAAGATAGAAAACATGTTTTATAACTCATCCATGTGTTCTGTCACCATGCTAGGAAAACAAATAGTAAAGCAAGAGATTTTCATGTATGTATCATAGTATGACTCTTCATATTGTATGAATATTGCATAACAGGTTCATCAATGCAACAAAATAAGTATTCTAGTACAGCACAATGAGTTAGTGATAAAGCTAGGAATAGAAGTCAGAAGATCTATCTCTCAGACTTACACTACCCACTAAATCACACCGCTTCAATGTATAACATCACGTGCAATGATGGCACTTAATCTTCTCTGTGAGAATGCAATAAACAGTGTCATGTAGTATTTTCATTACCTCCATTTTACAGATGGGGAAACTGAGACAACCAGATTGTAGCTCTTCTACTGTCCCAGAGGAAGTTCCTAGAGGCAATGAAGCTTCACATTTGGTAGCAAGGCATTTTCAGTAAAAGATTTTTTATTCTGGAATTCATTTCATTTTAAAAGTATTTGCCATTTTATTGATACTATCAATACATGTTCTCAAGTTTTGCACTTTTCTATTATTAATCATTGCGTATTAGGATAATGCTTTTTTATTTTCATTAAAATAGCTAAAAGCAAATCTCTAAAAATGAAAATGGACAATACACATGGGTGCTCAGTGTTATTAAGTTAGGCGTCAACTTGTCTCCTCATGGTCCTTCCTGGGCTCCAGTGAGGGCAGGAGTTTGTGATTTGTTCTGAGCTAGTGGGCATGGCCCAGGAGATGCTCCCTAGTGTTTATTTATGCCTCACAGGTTGCTGATTTAGGACCTGATCCTGCAAGTATACACATCTGGCTAATCCCATTGAGTTCAGTTGGATTACTTGTATCCATAACTTTAACTGTGTGTGTTTTCAGGGCTATGGTCACAGAGGGGTGGTTTTACTCTGAATACAGTAGGAAGTTTGCCACCCTAGGAAAACTGCTCTCCACCCACCCTCAAACTATGTTTGGGTATCTATCATTTTTAACTTCATATATCCAAGTAATACAAACTGTTGTTTCATAAGAAAATGTATTTATTTTACTAGAAATTCAGGGTTTTATTAACTGCTGCCTTTGGGTACAATCTCACATTGTCTTTTACCATTGTTGGGTAGTGCATGTTGCCAGAAAATCTTTAAATATAATGAGGCCACATAAACGATTCAGTGCTGCATTATTGTTGAAACAGGACTACAGAAACTTTGCACCTGTCAGTTCTGGCTGATTTTCAAAATTACGTGCAAGTGTCAAAAAAAATGACCTGCCAGTCTGTGCTTGTGATTAAGGTCCCACTGAAGTTCTTCAGTGGTTTTAAAAGGGTGTTTATCCTTGAAGGGTTATTTCTGTATGAATCTGTCCATCTCAGATAGACAGTGTGAAAGGTTTGCTCTGTGAATTAGGGATAAAATAAAAGCTCCGCTCACAGTGGTCCAGTATTGTCCATCTTGTGCATAGTTTGTAAACACCAAAGGTGAAATGCTGGCCCCATTTAAGTTATTTGAGTAGATCAACTAATGTGCACAAATGACCAGTGACTACTAGTGTAGGATTTTCACTGTGGGCCAAATCCTTCATTCATTGCTCAGGCAGAGCAGTTTGGCTGTGTGCTGGGGAACTCGGGGAGGAATCATTATTCACAGGCTGTGGAGTGGCAGGGAAGATATTTCATGTCTCGTGCTCCAGCCTGATAATTGGAGTAGCTTCTGTGGCTTTGACAGTTCCTGTCCCTCTGTGAGGAAGGACTGGAGGGTCTACATGATGGCACTGCCCAAGCCACAGAACTGACCTCTGTGCTGTTCTGAAGGTGAAACATATTGGGCTTTAGATGAAGTTGATGACATGCTCCCAATAACTTACTAGCACATACATGTATATTATGTTGTGATGAATTTGCAAAGCAGGGGATTACACCTCCCCTAAGCCCCTTCCCCTGTGTATCTCCCCTTCCTCCTGCCTCATCATGGGACTACATTTTCCGTCAGCCCCCTCCACAGTCAACTTCCCCTTCATCTGAACCAGGAGGAGGAAGTGGCTGGGCTCTGTTTGGGAGTGGGAGCTGCATGGCAGCAGGGAGCTGGAGAGAAGCCCCAGGAGCTGTGGATAGAGCCACATATACAATAGGCTGTGAGTGCTGGACATCACAGCTGGGTTCCGGTTTGTGTGGGACTCATGGGGGAGCAGCAACAACTGCGAGCCAGTGCAATGAGGCCCAGTGAGAAACAATAATTGAGCCTGGCCTGGAAACCCACAAACACTTATGCTTCAGTACAGACTGGACTGGATGGGGCAGCCCAGGCACGTGGCCTGAAAAGCCCTGAGTCTCCACTGGACTGCGCTAAGGGCCCAAAGAGGAACTATTCCTGCCAGCCCTAGTAAAAACCTTTTCCTTAGCCATGTGTCTGAGTGGTTATTGGCACCCACCAGGACTAGTCCCTGAAGCATTTAGAGTGCTTGTTTCTGAGACCTGGCACACTGGGTACGCTACCGTCACCCTATGAGTCTGGGGTATAGAGTAACCTCAATAATTACAATTACAATAATCAATTGCATTGGAGAAAGATTGTTGCCCTGAATGAATGGGCTTTGAAACATTCCAAATGCTCACTAGGTCTGTCATTGCACCAAATGGAGACAATGCACAGACAGTATCTGAAGATAACCTGACAGTTTCTGCACACACCAGAAGCTCAGGTATCTATTTCAGTCAGTAACTCGGAGAAATTCAGCTGCTGGTTTAAAATTCAGTGACCATAGCCTTATGAAGTCAGTGCTCATTTTAAAATACATATCACTGCAAATGCATACCTGAGTGCAGCAAGAATCACTGCTTGAAGGCTGACAGATGTTTCCACATCATGACAGTTCATGGACTACCTGTAAATGTTTCACCAGCCACAGTGAAGAACTATTAATTTAGAACTAAATGCTGAGCAGACCCATTTTAAATCCATAAAGGGACACTCCAAGGATTCCCATGGCCTTCTTTATCCATCCTTTTATTTTTTTAAGCTATTGAACCCTCAGTGTTTGTATTAGATCAGAGTAATAAACTTAAGGAGACTAAATTTGGAGACAAATGGTGATATCATGGTCCCATTTAAGTCAATGGCAAAATTCCCATTGATTTCAGTGTGGCCAGGATTTCATGGTTTGGTGAATGTATTTTGTTATTCAGACCTGGAGGGTGCTGAGTGCCTCCTGCAAATTGGCGAGCAGCCTGAACTCCTGTTGAAGACACCCAGGTGCTTTGCATAGAAGAAAAATCTGCTGCATCTCCTGTTTGCCATACACATGGGCCACATGGACCTATAAGATCAAAAGCCTATGGGGGAGGGGGAACAACGGGCTATGTCCATGACTCACCCCAAATCCTATTGTCTGAGGCCAACCTACATATCAGCAACTTAAGGATGTGGCTGATGAGTAGGGTGACCAGAGACCAAATGTGAAAAATCAGGACAGGGTAGGGAGTAATAGGAGCCTATATAAGAAAAAGACCCAAAATTCGGGACTGTCCCTATAAAATCAGGACATCTGGTCACCCTACTGATGATTCAGTTTCTTAGCCGTGCATCTTTTGAGTGCTGCTCCGATTTCTAGGATTTGGGACTGGCATTTCTTCCACTTGAATCAAGCTGTGTTACTGAAAAAGATTTGGCACTTTCTGTAAAATTTCTGTAAAACTCCCAATTTTTTTATGTGAAAAAGAGACAAAATATTCCTAATAAAGAGATCTACAATTATTCCATACATAATGAATTGTACAGTATTGAAGGGTGTTAATAGTGTAGTGTTGAGTCAAGTTTTTGAATTGTGGTCTAGACTGAAATAATAGAAGATATGTCATTAGTCTCATTTAAAGACTGTATAAGAATTTCCTCTTGAAGACATTTGCTGATTAGACCTTACTAGGTTTTCTATGTCACTGCAAAGACAAAGCAAATGCTGATTAAAGCAATTAAAACTTTCCTTTGTTTGCAGAAGGAGATGTATTCATATATGGCTTTTCTGTTTGTAGACATCTTAATAAGCTCTAGCAGATTGAAATGAAATCTGTCATCAGTTATATTTTCTCTTATACTAACTGTCTACTTCACATACATATTAAGGAAGATTTGTTACCAAAGCTTCCTTATATGTTTTCTATTTGTTGTTGTAAAATGGTAAATATAGAAATAACACTAGATCTATCAATGCGATAATATGCAATACATCTGACACCAAACACAGGAAAAAATGTAATGACTTACAAAGTATTTGGAGTGGGGAATTTTTTGTTATTCTGGTTTTCTTCAAAATACAATTGTGCAGTTTGGTGTATGCTGCCATGGAGGAATATAAAGCATTACTGGGGATGGAGAATTCAGCTTTTTAGAACGCAAATGGACTGATATGTAAATATAAACACCAATTAAGTTGTGTCACTTGTTAAATATTTGTTTACCAAAATGATTTAAACAGGAAAGCTTACTGAGGGGAGATTTGTTTGCATCAATCTATATACCGCTGGTACCTGTATTGTCTCTAATGTTTCTTTATCTTACATGCAGTAGTGTAGGCTGCTGTTTCAAACAGCTGAAAATTTAAGGTGCATTTCTCACTGATGTGCAGCGGAATTAGGCATGTAACTCCCATTAATGTTAATGGAAATTAGGCAGATAAACATTCTCTAACATTAGTGGATAAATAGATTCCCATTTTCCAATATGACACAGAGTTCATTTATGCAACCAGAAACTAGGTAATGATGACATGATCAGAGAAGTGCCTAGATAAGAGGATATGCATATAAACATAGCATTTTTGTTTTGACTATCCAATCTGAATTCTCAACAGCTTGCAACGGGAGACCAGATTTAAACAAAGTCACTTGGAAGATTGTAGCAGGGTGCTGGTGCAAAAGCACCTAATTAGCCCCTGCTCAGCCAGTCCCAATCAGGAGAAATAGATTGGGGCTGGAAAGAAGTCTGGTGTCTGGCCTTTAGAACTGGCTGCACCTGCGGGCCTGAGGGTTCAAGGCCTATAAAGGCTGGCTGGCAGCCAGAAGAAGGAGGAATGGCCAGGGGAAGGTCAGTCTCTGGGCTGAGGGCAGACTCTGTGTAGGAGAGGAGATTGTCAGGCCTGCAAGCTCTGTGTATAGTATATCACTGGTGGTGGGAGAACAGCGTGTAAATAAAGCTGTAGAATTAGAAGCCTCTCTGAGCTTTATTGGGGCAGCCAGTGGGACCCAGGAAGAGGGGCGGGCAGAGGACCTTGTTACAAAGATGTTGATGAGTTACATCAATATCTTCCAGGTGGTCTTTCCCCACTACAGATAGATAATACTAAAGTATTCTCAGACATTTCAATCATCCCTCATTTTAGTCTCCAAATTAACAATGTTCCACAAAAATGGGGTATTCCCTCATGTTTATTGTCATAAAATATTTACTTCAGAAATGAAGAATTGTGTAATTGCAGAAGTAGCTATTTATACTAAGGCAATGAATTCCACATCACTTCTTGTTTCCTGAATGAATAATTTTTGTTTCCCTTATTTTGTGTCTTTGAGTCCCACTCCTTTTGGCCTTGGCAGGCGTATTATTTCAAATATTTACCAGGTAATTTTAAGGAATGGCCATAGAAATGTGCCTTTTTGGAAATCTAGACTGACAGCAAGACAACATGATCCCAGGCAAAAAGCTCCTGGTTTACAGCTTCATTTTGTGTCCTGCCACATTTAGCAATTTCAAAATACAGAATTGCTTCATGTAACCTTCTGAAATTGAATAATATTAAGTGCATTGACAGAAACAGGCATTTATAAGGATAAAATGCACTTTTGCAGTCAGGTGGAAGTTTTAAAAGAGAAACTAGACTTGTGAAGCCTTCATTGATTTCAAAACAATGCAGGAAACTGCCTCCAGATTTACTTTAGAGAAGGCTAGCTGCACCATTTAAATATAGGTAACCATAACTACAATGATCCAAATAAGAAATGATAGTATATACACTAGGATTGAGATTTGCAAAGGGGTACAGGGGTGTTTGGTACCCAACCCCTATAGATATTAACATCCCAGGCTGAATCCTCATTAATAGTAGCAATCAAACAAACTGTTTCAAAACTCCAGTCAACTGCCTTTTCCATGAGCCCTCATATAATTATACACTAATACACTGCCTTCCATTTCACTGAGATACACTTAAACTGGGAAGTTCGCTTAATCAGGACACCTCCTAGGGAACAATTTACATCCAATGATAATTAAAGGCAATGACCGCTGCTTAACAGGGATAGTAATGCTGCTTAATGGAGATTTCCACCAGTGACTTGGGTGAACTAGAGTGCCTAGTATTAAATGGGTGAACCAGAGTGCTTTGTGTTAAATGAGGATATTGATTAACAGGCATCACAGAAACTTGGTGGAATGAGGATAATCAATGGGATACAGTAATATCAGGGTACAAAATATATTAGAAGGACAGAACAAGTCGTGCTGGTGGGGGAATGGCACTATATAAGAAAGCATAGAATCAAATGAAGTAAAAATCTTAAATGAATCAAACTGTACCATAGAATCTCTATGGATCGTAATTCCATGCCCTAATAATAAGAATATAGCAGTAGGGATATATTACTGACCACCTGACCAGGATGGTGATAATGACTTTGAAATGCTCAGGGAGATAAGAGAGGCTATTAAAATAAAAAACTCAATAATAATAATGGGGGATTTCAATAATGCCCATATTGACTGGGTAAATGTCACCTCAGGACGGGATACAGAGATAAAGTTTCTTGATACCTTAAATAACTGCTTCTTTGAGCAGCTGGTCCTGGAACCCACCAGAGGAGAGGCAATTTTTGATTTAGTCCTAAGTGAAGCACAGGATCTGGTCAAGAGGTGAATATAGCTGGACTGCTTGGTAATAGTGACCATAATATAATTAAATTTAATATCTCTGTGGCAGGAAAAACACCACAGAGGCCCAACACTGTAGCATTTAATTTCAGAAAGGGGAACTACACAAAAATGAGAAGGTTAGTTAAACAGAAATTAAAGGGTACAGTGCCAAAAGTGAAATCTCTGCAAGCTGTGTGGAAACGTTTTAAAGACACCAAAATAGAAGCTCAACTTAAATGTGTACCCCAAGTTAAAAAAAACATAGTAAGAGAACCAAAAAAGTGCCATAGTGGATAAACAAAGTAAAAGAATCAGTGAGAGGCAAAAAGGCATCCTTTAAAAAGTGGAAGTTAAATCCTAGTGAGGAAAATAGAACGGAGCATAAACACTGGCAAATGATGTGTAAAAATACAATTAGGAAGGCCAAAAAAGAATTTGAGAAACAGTTAGCGAAAGACAAAAAAAACAGTTGCTATTACTTTTTGAAAGTATGTCAGAAGCAGGAAGCCTGCTAAACAACCAGTGAGACCACTGGACAATCGAGGGACTAAAGGAGCACTCAGGGATGATAAGGCCATTGCGGAAAAACTAAAAGAATTCTTTGCATTGGTCTTCATGGCTGAGGATGTGAGGGAGATTCCCAAACCTGAGTCATTCTTTTGAGGTGATAAATCTGAGGAACTGTCCCAGATTGAGGTATCGTTAGAGGAGGTTTTGGAACAAATTGATAAATTAAACAGCAATAAGTCACCAGGACCAGATGGTATTCACCCAAGAGTTCTGAAGGAACTCAAATGTGAAATTGCAGAACCACTAACTGTAGTCTGTATCCTATCATTTAAATCAGCTCCTGTACCAGATGACTGGAGGATAACGAATATTACACCAATTTTTAAAAAGGGCTCCAGAATCGATCCCGGCAATTACAGGCCTGTAAGCCTGACTTCAGTACCGAGCAAACTGGTTGAAACTATAATAAAGAACAATATTGATGAACATAATTTGTTGAGGAAGAGTCAACATGGTTTTAGTAAAGCGAAATCATGCCTCACCAATCTACTAGAATTCTTTGAGGGGGTCAACAAGCATGCAGACCAAGGGGATGCAGTGGATTTACTACTTAGATTTTCAGAAAGCCGTTGACAAGGTCCCTCACCAAAGGTTCCTATGCAAAGTAAGCTGCCATGGGATAAGAGGGAATGTGGTCTCATGGATTGGTAACTGATTAAAAGACGGGAAACAAAGGGTAGGTATCAATGGTTAGTTTTCAGAATGCAGAGAGGTAAATAGTGGTGTTCTCCAGGGGTCTGTTCTGGGACCAGTCCTATTCAACATATTCATAAATGATCTGGAAAAAGGGGTAAACAGTGAGGTGGCAAAATTTGCAGATGATACAAAATTACTAAAGATAGTTAAGACCCAGGCAGACTGTGAAGAGCTACAAAATGATCTCTCAAAACTGAGTGACTGGGCAACAAATGATGGATGAAATTTAATGTTGATAAATGCAAAGTAATTCACATTGGAAAGCATAACCCCAATAATACATTTTAAATGATTAGGTCTAAATTAGCTGTTACCTCTCAAGAAAGAGATCTTGGAGTCACTGTGGATAGTTCTCTGAAAACATCTACTCAATGAGCAGCGGCAGTCAAAAAAGTGAACAGAATGCTGGAAATAATTAAGAAAGGAATAGATAATAGGACAGAAAATGTTACATTGCCTGTATATCAGATATTGGCAACCTTTGGCACACGGCCTGCCAGGGTAAGCCCCCTGTAGGCCAAGCCAGTTTGTTTACCTGCTGCGTCAGCAGGTTCAGCCGATTGTGGCTCCCACTTGCTGCAGTTCATCACTCCAGGCCAATGGGGGCTGCGGAAAGTGGTGGGCTAAGGGATGTGCTGGCCTCTGCTTCCCACCGCTACCCGCAGCCCCCATTGGCCTGGAGACGCAAACAGCGGCCAGTGGGAGCCACAATTGGCCGAACCTGTGGATGTGGCAGGTAAACAAACTGCCTTGGCCTGCCACGGTGCTTACCCTGGCGAGCCACGTGCCAGAGGTTGCCAATCCCTGCTCTATATAAATCCATGGTATGCCCACATCTTGAATACTATGTGCAGATATGGTCGCCCCATCTCAAAAAGATATATTGGAATTGTGAAAGGTTCAGAAAAGAGCAACAAAAATGATTAGGGGTATGGAATGGCTTCCATATGAGGAGAGATTAATAAGACTGGGACTTTTCAGCTTGGAAAAGAGATGGCTAAGGGGAGATATAATTAAGCTCTATAAAATTATGACTGGTGTAGAGAAAGTAGATAAG
The DNA here is from genome assembly GCF_003597395.2 of Chelonoidis abingdonii. Lineage (NCBI taxonomy): Eukaryota > Metazoa > Chordata > Testudines > Testudinidae > Chelonoidis > Chelonoidis abingdonii. The sequence goes on from NC_133769.1 coordinate 294,419,586, forward strand.
GAAGTGTTGTTTACTACTTCTCATAACACAAGAACTAGGGGTCACCAAATGAAATTATAGGCAGCAGGTTTCAAGCAAACAAAAGGAAGTATTTCTTCACACAACACACAGTCAACCTGTGGAACTTCTTGCCAGATGATGTTGTGAAGGCCAAGACCATAACATGGTTAAAAAAAGAACTAGATAAAATTCATGGAGGATAGGTCCATCAATTACTATAAGCCAGGATGTGCAGGAATGGTGTCCCTAGCCTCTGTTTGCCAGAAGCTGGGAATGAGCAACAAGGGATGGATCATTTGATGTTTACCTGTTCTGTTCATTCCCTCTGGGGCACCTGCCACTGGCCACTCTTGGAGGACAGGATACTGGGCTGGGTGGACCTTTGGTCTAACCAATATGGCCGTTCTTATGTTCTTATGACTTAGTGGTTCATAATCATGCTATCATAACAAAACTGGCATAGTGACAGATTTTGTTATATTTTTATATATTACTAAATATATTTAAAATAAATGATACATTTCATAGAATAGCACTTGAAAAGTGTATTATTTTCTGTATGAAACAAAAACATATAAAGTAAAAAAATCTATTCAGAGCAAAATATAAGAGGCAGAAGGAGACATTGGTAGAAAATAAGCATGCTGTCTAATTCTGAAAACTGATAGAGCCAAGTAGAAGAGAAGTTTGATCAAGCTGTTTTTCTGTGGTCAGATAAATCCTGCATCTCATAAACAAATAGAAAATAGCAGTTCTCTGCTTTGATCTTTATCATGACAATGTTTGGTAGAGATGGGTCTACAGTGCAAAATTCAGATCTGGATCAATTTTTTTTAAACTTTGGACATGATAATGTTATTTCTCTGTATTGCTGTAGTGCCTAAGACTCTCGGTCATGGACTAGGCACCTAGGCACTGTATAAACAAATAAATAGTCAAGCCATGCCCTAAAGAGCTTAAAATCTAAAGATAATACAGGAGACAAAAGGTGTATACAGCAAACAGTGAGACAATACCAGTCAGTATAACAGGCAGAGGACATAGTACACTCATTGCCTAACCCTTGACAAAATTTGTACAGGCATCATGGTAAAGGAGAGTTTTCAGGAGGGATTTAAAGAAGGATCATTAGATGTCTTGGTGAGTGTTTATGCAGAGTTCCTCACATATGTGATGAGCAGCATGAGAGAAAACATGAAGGTGTTTGTTTGGAAATTTAACAAGTAGGCAATGAAAATTGGCATCATTGTGGAATGAAGATGGGGGTCGATATTTCAACAGCAGTAAGAGGTTGGGTGGGGATAAGGCAAGATGGGTTTTCAGATCTGGGCTTCAGATGTAGCGCAAAAAGAGCCAAAAATTTGGATGTGGACCTAGACTTAGTCAGAGTTAGGGCAAGGGAGTTCCAGATCTGAGGTCTTGGTTCAAGGCTAGGCCCACCTCTAAACAACTGGAAGTAAAGTGGGATATAATACATCTATCAATTTTACCAATCTAGCAGTTCTGTGGAGTGGTCAATAGGATGTATGCTTGTCTCTGCATGAAATGCCTAGTAAGCTATATTCAATACATCATTGAAAAGGAAAGTCAGATTATTGGTGATATGGCAATAGTTATAGGACCTAAACAATTAATCCCTAAAATTGATTAATTTTAGGGCTATCAAGCTATTCAAAATTAATCACGATTAATCGTGCAATTAAAAAAATGAATCACATTGTTAAACAATAATAGAATACCATTTATTTAAATATTTTTGGATATTTTCTACATTTTCAAATATATTGATTTCAATTACACAACAGAATACAAAGTGTACAGTGCTCACTTTATATGTATTTTTATTGTATTTGCACTGTAAAAAAACCAAAATAGTATTTTTCAGTTCATCTAATACAAGTACCATAATGCAATCTCTTTATCATGAAAGTTGAAATTACAAATGTAGAATTATGTACAAAAAAACTGCATTCAAAAATAAATTAATGTAAAATTTTAGAACCTACAAGTCCACTCAGTCCTACTTCTTGTTCAGCCAATCACTCAGGCAAACAAGTTTGTTTACATCTGCAGGAGATAATGCTGCCCACTTCTTGTTTATGTTACCTGAAAGTGAGAACAGGCATTCTCATGGCACTGTTGTAGCCAGCATCACAAGATATTTACATGCTAGATGTGCTAAAGATTCATATATTCCTTCATGCTTCAAGCACCATTCCAGGAGACGTGTTCATGTTGATGATGGGTTCTGCACCATAAAAATCCAAAGCAGTGCAGACTGATGCATGTTTATTTTCATTATCTTAGTCAGATGCCACCAGCAGAAGGTTGATTTTCTTTTTTAGTGGTTCGGGTTCTGTAGTTTCCACATCAGAGTATTGCTCTTTTAAGATTTCTGAAAGCAAGCTCCACACCCGTCCCTCTCAGATTTTGGAAGGCATTTCAGTTTCTAAAACCTTGGGTTGAGAGCTGAAGCTATCTTTAGAAATCTCACATTGGTACCTTCTTTGCATTTTGTGAAATCTGCAAAGAAAATGTCCTTAAAATTAACAACATGCTGGATCATCATCCAAGACTGTTATAACATGAAATATATGGCAGAATGTGAGTAAAACAGAGCAGAGGACAGACAATATACTCCCCCCAAGGAGTTCAGTCACAAATTTAATTAACACATTTTTTTTTAACAAGTGTCATCAGCATGGAAGTGTGTCCTTGGGAATGGTGCCCAAAGGGGCATAAGCATGTTTAGCATATCTGGCACGTAAATATCTTGCAATGCCGGCTACAAAAGTGCCATGCAAATGCCTGTTCTCACTTTCTGGTGACATTGTAAATAAGAAGCAGGCAGCATTATCTCCTGGAAATGTAAACAAAATTGTTTGTCTTAGCGATTGGCTTAACAAGATGTAGGACAGAATGGACTTGTAGGCTCTGAAGTTTTACATTGTTACATAACTGCACTAAAAAACAAAACAAAAACATTTGTAAGTTGCACTTCCACAACAAAGAGATTGCACTACAGTACTTGTATGGGGTGAATTGAAAAGTACTATTTCTTTTGTTTATCATTGTTAGAGTGCAAATATTTGTAATAAAAATAATATACACTGATTTCGGTTACAATGCAGAAAACAATATATGTGAAAATATAGAAGAAAATCCAAAATATTTAATACATTTCAATTGGTACGCTGTTGTTTAACAGTGTGATTAAAACTGCAAAAATTAATCATGATTATTTTTTTTAATCACAATTAATTTTTTTGAGTTAACTGCGTGAGTTAGCTGTGATTAATCGACAAGCCTCATTAATTTGCATATACAACACAAGGTTCTGGAGTTCTAGACTAACAGTCACGTGGTCTGAAATGTGAATCAGTGGGGCTTTGTTAATGAAGCTCAGAAATACGGATGCATTTGTAAAACAGGGAAATTCAGAGTCATGATTATATGAAGAGACAGGCTGTTATGCAAGGAAATGCTGAGTGGAATGCAGTGCTGAAGGAGGGCTTCTTTTTAGGGAAACCACTGAAGATAAAGTTACAGGGGAAGGTGCTCATTGTGAAAAGTCTCCTGTCCACAGTAGAGAAAATATCACGTTTGACCCTGAGTAAGTATAATCATCATCTTTTCTGAGCAACCTGCTTAATCCTTTTTTTAAAAATCTGAAAGTAAATGTAGTGTTGATGAAAGCACTGGACTAATCACTAGAGGGTTGAAGAAGACTTCTTCAAAGTCATAATGATGTCAAGTTTCACGCCAGTTTCCCTAAACAAGTCTGTCAGTGGAGCTGACTTCTGATCTTCAGCATCCTTGTTGGTCCAACCTCTCTTGAGCAGAGATCACTAGTCATGCCAAATTTTATGAGGTGGCTTTGTGATGTGCATAATAATAAAGAAAATTACTGTGTTCTTTAAAAAAAATACAATATTATGTTTTGCTTAATGATAAAATGCCTTCTGCTACTTCCTATCTGATAGCCACAGCACAAACTCAGAGGTGGAATTTTAAACATGACACTCTGTCAAGGCTAGAAAAATTCTGAATAATCTGTACCAAATCAACAACTTCCATATCATCAGCAAGGGAAGGCGGTTCAGACTTGCTGAACCCTAGTTATTATAGGCTTGAACAACTCCTGATATAGAAGAGAGATATGCATGATTATGCAGGCAAGCACAAGTTAAGTAAGGCTGACTCCTGCTCACTACAAATCTAATTGACAATTTTGTTGCCCTTCTCTGGCTATTTAAAAAGAGTAGTGAGGTCAATGGTAATGACACATCTCATGGTTAGAAAATGCCACCCAGTTGGCTCCTTCAGTGAGTCTTTTTACAAGGTATTGATTTCAGACTTTCGAAACTAACATTTTTAACAGGGAAGGGAAGATTTAAAAAAAATCTTTGTTGAATAAGTTTAGTGCTCCTGAAAGGTGAGAGACTGAAAAGACTGAGCTACTCTGTTTTTCTCAGAGGAGTATTGTGCTTTGTTGTACCATCATGCTGGTTGCTTCTGTACTCTGTCCCAGCTTCATGTCTCAACCTCGACCTCACAGGGTCACTTCTATGGCTGAGAGTGTCCAAGCTTGTTCAGTCTTTTGGGATTGCCAGCAAGGGTTTCAGTGAGTTCTGTTTGCCGTGGTAGTTTTTGTGATTTGGACATTAATCCACTAAGAACTGGGATGAGACAACAAGGGAAAAAAAGATTCTGACAACATTGCTCATTCTGTAAAGAAATAGAAATATAATCATTCTTGCATTAATTTCGTCTGATTAATTAATTAATTAATAGAAACACAATAACCACTGAAATAAAGTAAAGTCTTCCATCTGTGAAAACAGCTCTCAAAACCAGTGCCCTTCAGCAAACAAGTCTCTTCAATCCCGCAACCTGAGCAACCTCCTGAAATAAATATTAAAATACTCATACTAAACAGAAAAAGAGACTTCAACAGCAACAGTTTATTTGATGTCAGGAAACAAAAAAAAATATGTGAGTTATTCTTCCCTCACTGATAAAAGGCTTTGGAGAGTATACTGATATTCTGCAGAGATTTAATCAATCTTATTTATGAGTATTTGTCTGATTTTTTCATCACAAAAGAATCATACCATGATCAGAGAGATATAGATGATTCCTTGTTAATTGGAAGCAAGAAGGCATCTATAGGGCTGACTCAAATGTTTGTTGCATGTACCACATTATACTGTCACATGACGGATCAGAGTTCCAAGCTAATTTAGATGTTCATACATCAGCTCCAGCAGAGATTAAGAGTATCTAAATATGATGCACCCAGACTCCCAGAAGGCCCACAAGACTAGCTAGAAAGTAGCTGTACAGACTTGGAAGAGAATATCTTGGAAGGGATTTTGAGCATACATAGAACTGTTCATACATATTAGAGGTGGAAACGGCCTATTAAGTCATCATGTCTGCACAGCATGGTTCACTAAATCCTATGTTGAAAGGTGCAAGGGAATATTGTGTGCAGTTCTGGTGTACCATGTTTAAGAAGGATGAATTCAAACTGGAACAGGTTCAGAGACGGGCTACTAGGATGATCCAAGGAATGGAAAATCTGCCTTATGAAAGGAGACTCAAAGAGCTTGGCTTGTTTAGCCTGGCCAAAAGAAGGCTCCGGGGGGATATGCTTGCTCTATATAAATATATCAGGGGGATTAACGTTAGGGAGGGAGAGGAATTATTTAAGTTTAGTACTAATGTAGGCACGACGACGAATGGGTACAAACTGGATATTAGGAAGTTTAGACTTGAAATTAGACGAAGGTTTCTAACCATTAGGGGAGTGAAGTTCTGGAACAGCCTTCCGAGGGAAGTAGTGGGGGCAAAAGACTTATCTGGCTTTAAGACTAAGCTTGATAAGTATATGGAGGGGATGTTATGATGGGATAGTTTAATTTGGGCAATTGATCTTGGATTATCGGCAGATAAGTCTGCTCAATGGTCTGTGAGGGGATGTTGGATGGGATGGGAACTGAGTTACTGCAGAGAATTCTTTCTTGGGTGCTGGCTGGTGAGTCTTGCCCACATGCTCAGGGTTTAGCTGATCGCCATATTTGGGGTCGGGAAGGAATTTTCCTCCAGGGCGGATTGGCAGAGGCCCTGGAGGTTTTTCGCCTTCCTCTGCAGCGTGGGGCATGGGTCGCTTGCTGGTGGATTCTCTGCAGCTTGAGGTCTTCAAATCACAATTTTGATGATTTCAATAACTCAGTCATGGGTTCGGGGTTGTTATAAATGTGTATGGGTAGGGTTTTGTGGCCTGCCTTGTGCAGGAGGTCAGACTAGATGATCATATTGGTCCCTTCTGACCTATGAGTCTATGAGTCTATGAGTGCAGTGTTGGGGAAGAATGAAAGAGGACAAACTGGTGGAAAGTCATTAGTGGCATAACATTAACCATTCAAATTCCTACATGCTACTTACCCCAGAAATAATTTTGGAGCCACCTGTGGGGATGTAATAACCCTTTAGAAACACCTTTGCCAGAGGCAGGCATATTGAGAAAGAGTTCAAGAAAAATGCTTTGGAGTCAGCTGGTGCTGCAAGCATTAATGAAACTTGTTGTTTAAGATCCTATTTTCCCATCATTGAGCATTTACTGCAATTAGGTGTATAATGCTACAGTCAGTATTGTCCTGTAACAAAGTACCCCAGTGAGTGCAGCAGTGATGACAATATCTTTATTTTGTTTCTCAAAGTACATTGCATCTATGCACTATAGCACCTCATCTCTTTTCTTAAACCTCTTCCTATTTGGTGGATAGTTTGGAGAATGTCAATAATGATCAATTAGATAAGGAGAAACCAACTTTCTGGTACAATTGTGAATTGAGTCTTGCTGATGGTTGAGCACTGCACGTAGAGACTAATAGTGTGCATATACTCTTGGTAGAATTATCAATATTTGGCAAATAACTTTACAGAACATAGGTTGGGTTGATGATCAAGCACTTTTATATTCAAATCCAGTCAAGTTCCCAAACTGAAATTTCTTCTTACTCCTTTCTTAAGATTATCAAAGCAAATGAAGCTCCATGGAGAACAAGTTGTATTCTTCTCTCTGTCTAAGGTAATTAATATGGCTCTCATTGTAGTATCTAAGGCCTGGCTGCACAAAAGTAGTGGGGTGAGGAGTCATTGGAACAGGGGGAACTGGATCCTGGATTTCCTACAGCTACAGTGAACACACTAATCACAAAGCTATAGAGTCATTCTCATAATTCTCTCTCTCTATTCCTCTTAAAGAGTAATTTGGATGAATCAGAGAGTGAGAGAGGGTACAAGAATGATTCTGTAGCCTTGCAGTTAGAACATGGCCCCAGGATGTGTGAGACTACAAATGCCTGTTGTCTTGTTTATACAGAGTTCAACAGGAGAGATTGAGGATACTTTGTATTAGCATATCCCATAGCCCAGTGGTTAGAGAACTCCCCTACATCCCGGCTATTTGGTGTGAACTCAACAGAGGGCCCAGAAGATTGATGGGCATACCTACTAAATCAGGTGACTTAGGCAGCCAATGCCTACCTTCCCCTGGTTTGTGAATCACTCTAAGACTTAGGGGGGAGATAAACACTTGGACACCTAGAGTGAGCCAACAGTACACATTCTCAGGGACAGAAATATAGGTGCCTAGGAACTTTTACTGCAAAAGCTTAGGTGCTGAGTGAGCTTAGGCACTCAGCGGGAGTGCATTGCAGTGGAGCCTAAAACTGGGACTAAATGCAGAGAACTGAGGCAGATAGTAAACAACATGTCCAAGGCCATATATGAAGCCTGTGAAGAAGCAGGGAATTAAACCTCTGTCGAAGGACTCCTAGACATGTTCTCTAACTACTGCCGCATCCTTCCTGTTCTGTGCCCCTCTGAGCACACAACTACACAGCAAATAGTAGTTGCAAAGCACCATCTGAAATGAATAAAAGGTTAAACTGTGAATTTACATTTTGCCTTGCATAAAAGATGGTATGTAGCTGCACTGCCCCATGAAAGGCCCTGGGAAAGAACTGTGACTCAGAGAGGCGCAATTACTTCCCTGGATCCCTGACTTTGCTACTGCCTTTTACAGAGCACAGCGTAGTTCCCAGCTCACATCCAACCAGCCGCATCTGTTAGTGGAGTAGGGAGATGGAGTCAAGACTCCACATGTTCCCGTTTAGTCTGTACCCTGTCTGCATGCTTGCGAGAAGGAGTAGTAGCTCTGAGAAGCCTGCTTGCCCTCTTACCCAGAGACTCAATTTCTCAGCAAGGCACAAAGCCACTTATTCCCCATTTCTTCCCTTTGAAGTCACATTAGGATCAACAGAAATCTAGCTCACAACTGACAGTATTAAAAAAAAAAAGTATTGAACAAGGGTTTTCAACCAGTTTTGCCTCTTAACACTGATGAAAATACTGCCTTGTGGGTATTTTTAAAATTGCCCCTATAGCAGCCCCAGAGCTAATAGCCCAGCTCTGAAGGCAGCACAGAAGTAAGGATGGCAATACTGTGACCTCCCTAAAATAACCTTGGGACCCCCCTGCAACTCACTTTTGAGTCAGAATCCCCATGAAATCTGTATAGTATAGGGTAAAAGCACACAAAAGACCAGATTTCATGGAAAGAGACCAGATTTCACTGTCCATGATGGGTTTTTCATGGCTGTGAATTTGGTAGGGCCCTATCTATAATCAAATGTTTAGTTGAAAGATTGCTTGGAAAGGGAAAGTGCTTATTCTAGATCTACAGCTCTGCCAATTCTTGCAGTTCTATCATGAGTCTTGTGATATTTGGTGTTTTACTAAATGCCTCTGTTCCTTCAGTCATGTGCTGACATATGCTGATTTCATTTTAAAAAGTAAAAGGAAGTTTCTAGCTATCATAGTTAAGAGAAAAGTTTGAAAAGATGAACCATAATGGCACAAATTCAAAAGGCAAACAAAGGAACCCAAAATTTCCACTGTAAATCATTTAAAAAAATCTCATAATTATTACACCAAACTCAAGATTTTTGGGGCCAGTCTCAAGAGGGTTTAATGCAGGGTCAGCAATCTTTGGCATGTGGCCCATGAGGGAAATCTGCTGGTGGGCCGGGACAGTTTGCTTACCTGCCGCGTTTGCAGGTTTGGCCTATTGCAGCTCTCACTGGCTGTGGTTCACCCTTCCAGGCCAATGGGGGCTGCGAGAAGCACTTCCCTCGGCCTTCGCTGCTTCCCGCAGCCCCCATTGGCCTGGAATAGTGAACCACAGCCAGTGGGAGCCGTGGTCGACGAAACCTGCGGACATTGCAGGTCCCAGCCTACCAGCAGATTTCCCTCATGGGCCACGTGCCGAAGGTTGTCAATCCCTGGTTTAATGCTTAGGGTTGACAAAACTATGTCTAGCCATTTTATTTTTAGGTGTAGAATGATAAGTAGACATAATGTTTGTATACCTTGACTGATGTACTTCTGTATAAACAATTAAATGTTATTTTTAAAAGATTTGGGAAAGCAGGCCTCAAAATTAAATTTTTCAGACATCTTACATGGATATGTTTTTGATCTTACTGATATGAACATCAAAATCTACAGGATTACCAGTATTATAAAAATAAGTTAGTTCTGAATTTCCTCTTTGCAGTATCCTAAGAACATCATCTAACTTCAGCATATAAAACGTAGCCTGCGTATTTACTAAAATGAAAAAATATATATAGTCTACACGAATTATTTTATTGTTTAAATGGTTCTCATTCATGTTTCATTTCAATAATATTTCCCCAGCTTGTAAACCTTATGTTACATTGAGCTCCTCTTTAAATTCACAATGCATAAAACTGCCAGGTGGCCTAATAACAGAGTGCATTAACAGATTGAACTATAAATCAGATGGTTGTGTTCACATATTGTAAAAATACCACCATTTTCTTTCAGATAAGCATTTGTACACTGATTCCCTCAGAGAGTGTGATAGCTCTCCAAGATTAGAGAGGGGAAAAGCTCATATACCCCAGTTTTAGGACTCTGATTGATTTTATATTTCAAACATAAAACTGTTTTCTTTAACTCTACCAAAAATTCAGTCTGAACTAGTTTTAAGGCGGTTGTTTTTGATATGACCAAAAAAACCAAAATCAAAACCAACCCCCCACCCAGGAATTTAAAATAGGCTCCATTTTAACCAATGCAAAGGTGGTAGCGCTGATGTAAACTATAAACATAATTCACAACCTTTATTGCCACTGAAGAATGTCCATGACCTGGCAAAATGGAACTAAAAAAATAATAATTACAGACTGTTCATGTTTAAAGCATCCAGGATATTTGATAATAGTCAGTAATTTTCTAGCATTTTTACAGTTTTTCAGTGTGTCTTATGCTGGTTTCTCTTATTAGAAAATAGTATATGTGCTTACCTTGCTTCATGGTTCTAGAAATCAAAGTAAGGAAATCTGATATACCATTCCTCTTATGTTAAGACTTTTATTCCATTGTTTTACCAATAGGCAAGAAACATGTTGAATTCTGAGAATGTTAAGATTTCCTTCCCCAAAATATTAAGAATGGAAAGGGGCCATTAATTGTGTGGGGGGGGGGGGGTTTATACCTGGAAATGGCATTTCTCTTATGAACAGTCAGTCTAACTAGATGTGCGTTTCAGTTATTTCACTTGAACAGTCAAAACAGCCAATGATGACGTAAAACTTACAAGCACCAACTCAGGTTGATTCAAGGTACTTAGATGCTTCCACTACCATTGATTTCATAGTGCTTACAATTATTATTGATATTAACTATGTATACTAGGTTAGTGCCTAGAGATCATGATTTCAATTAGAGTGCCAGCATACTAGGTGCTACATAAATTCATAAAATTGCATGATCCCTGTCCTGGAGAGCTGACAGTATAAGAACAATAAATATAAAATAAACAATCAATATACAACAAATATTTCCATGCTGAGGTGTGTGAGACACCTGTTAAGAATGCAAATGTTTAGAGCAATAAAGGAATCACTGCCAAGTTTAGAAGAAGAAAATAAATATCTAGAAACTGCAAACTATAAACCCTTACCCTATAGACCGTCATCAAGCAGAGATGCTTGTCAGAAGTAGGGCACAAGGAAATAAATAACCCTAGCTATTCAACTAGCAATGAAACAGAAAATCAACGAAAGATGTTAATACAGAGGCTGATCTTTTTTAATAAGACCACAGACCATATTTCCATATATATTTGTACAGAGCTTAGTACATTTCAGATGCTAATGAAATATAAATTAAAAATAATGATTCTTAGAAAAATAGCATTTGTAGGTTTTAAAAAAAGTGTATTTTCTGAGTAGAGAAGTTTGGGTCAATTTTTCAAAAGTACTCAGATGACTTAGGCTCCTAAGCCCATTTTCAAAAGTGCCTACATCACTCAAGCTTAAGTCCCATTGACTTTAAATCGATGTCTAATAATTGAAGATGTCTCTTGGCATCACTGGAAGAAGGGCATGGGAGAGAGGGATACTTTTAGACTGTCGTCTTTCTCTATTATATTTATACAGCATCTAGCACAATGGGGTCCTGGTCCACGACAGGTACTCCTAGGTGCTACCACAATACAAATCATAAATAATAACAACAACATCTTCTGACTATGAATTAATAACTGGAGCACTTGTGAACAATGGATGGCACAGTAAATAGGCCAACCCTGTCCTTCTGCAAAGCTAGAGAGAGATCAGCAGACCACACTGACATCTCAGGCACAAAGGTAGAAAAACAATTGGCCTGATTCACCATTCCATTACTCCTATTTCATATCCACGTAATTCCATAGATTTCAATGGAATTTTACTAATGTAAAACAGGAGTAATTCAGCAGTAAATCAAGCCCAGTTGCTATAGTGGTTATCAATAAAGTTCAGGTTTACAAAGAGTTGCAACACTGTTATTTCACTGACATACTGCATTTAGTTTAAAAATGCTAAGAAATAATAAGTATGGTAAATTTTGGTAAGTGTTGCCTTTTTAATAGCTAATCATGTTACTAGAAAAAGTGCCTTTATTGTCTGAAAAGGGAGAATTCCTTTGCAGGTTCAAAACAGCCTGCAACTCTCACTTCAACCCATGTATAGGGGCCAGCATTCCTCATCAGAGAAGCGAGCGAAGTTGATGACAGAGTTGACATAATGAGCTTAGTGCAGTGGCGTCCAAACTTTCCCCCTTGCGCCATCCCTCTCTCCCCCTTACCAGTAAAGGGATGTGTCCATGCCCCCTCAGGCTGGGAGTGGAGTCACAGCCAGGAGCAGGGGCTGGGATCCAAGAGTGAAACTGCTGCTGCAGCTGCGGCTAGGGCAGAGCGGAGCTGTGGGCAGAGCTGGGCTGGGTGGCGCTCCCTCCTTCCCCCCCCCCCGTGGGGGTGGGGATTGGCCCAGGCCCCACCATGCCCCCCGGATGTTCTTCCATGATGCATACACCACAGTTTGGCGATGATATAGTCAACTGATGGACTAGGAGGATTATCCCAGAAGCTGTATTTTCTGTGGACTGGATTTGGGGGTAATGTAGTATGTTTGGAGGCCAGTGAAGAGAAGTTTACACTAGTTAAGATGGGAGATGGCACAGATAGGAATTTTGGGTGTGAGTCCACTGAAATCCATGTGACTACTCATGTCTGAGTAGTGGGCCACACATTTTTTAAAAAGTTTTGTAGCAACATTTTAAAATGAATGTATTCAACTCCCTTTGTCATTTTTGGCTTTGTGTGAATGCACTGTATAGTGCCAAGGATGGAATCAACCTGAAAAAACACACGCCATAAAACTACAATATTGAAGACCTCTGTTGTTATCCCCACTATGACAATCTATTCTAGACAAAGGAAGTTGATGTCTACCCTTCCTCAGAAACTGGATTACACATCCAATATGAATGACAATTTAAGGGCTATACATTGGCTAGCCTCAGCACACAGCAAACTAATTTTCCCCAAAACATCATTGATTTATAAGATGAGAAATATTGTATAACTATTTAAATACATTATTGCAACAAACTGATGATTTCTATCTCTAAACTCTGGAGCTTTATTTAATCAGAATTTGGCAGTTTAACTAGTCCTGTATTGTGTCTCCAGCAGTGACCTCTTACCACCAAGTATGTTCAAAAAAGCAGCCTGATTTTAAACAGTATTTTTAATTCCACTCTGCTGCCCTTGCCTCCACAAGTGCACCAGTCTATCCAGGCCACTTTGCCACTCACAGAACTTCCTCTCAATGTCTGGGGGAGTAGGAGGGAAGAAAGGGCATGGTGGGAGGAGGTTCAATGGAATACAGATGTGGGATGGGTCAACTAAGAAGACTATGCTGTAGAAGCAACATAGATGCAAGGACATTGTTGTTAAAGAAGAAAAAGCTTCCTTGTCCAAGGATGGCAAGGAAGCAAATGGCAAGATGTTTGTGTGTGTGAGGGGGAACAGGTTTACTTAACAAACAAATGCACTTTCATAGTATCCGTAAATCTACTGTAATAACTGAGCCTTTTTCTCTTCCGTTTCATGCATATAGTTATTGGTATGTGGGTTGGTTTTTTTTTAAACACACAAGTCAGTGAAACAAGGAAGGAATCCCTAGTAAATGGTCTGCCTGGTACAATCCCAAAGCTTGAAAATAGAATTTTGACTCATAGGAGTCACTGTCTGTGTCAATGGCTTCACATCTTAGGCCCAGATTTACACCCGCATATCAAAGGACTATGATTTACTCTCTTCTAAACTAGCAGGGGTTACTTTTGCTGTTGGAGTCATGCGGTAAGGCCCATAATATGCACACTTCAGTTATTTACCCTGATTTTGCATATCACAGCAAGCGGTAAACTGCCCTCCTTTGGTTTTTAACAGTGAACAATACTGACATGTTTAATTGTCTCTGAAAAAGTTGGGTAAAAAAGGCTAAACATATCTTAAGAGGAGTGGATCCAGGGCCAGCCCTAGACCACATGGTGCCCCAGGCAAGGAACGTTTTTGGCAGCCCCCTACCATTTGTTAAACTTTTGAATACCTTGTTTTTTATTGCATTTGTAGCCCATTTCATGACATCGATGCACAATTTGCATGCATGATTTGTTTATCCCTATCATATAAGAATATAAATTGGCATGCTAGGATCTGTAAATCTCTGAACCCGGTATTTCCCAAGCATGGCAAACCAGGCTATTGCCTGGGTCTTCTTCCCCTAAATCCAACCCTTGTAACAGTACCCTCTCTCACACATACCCTTTCAGAACAATAGTCTCCCACTTGCACAACATTTTACACACCTGCAGCTTTTGATTATGATGTGGGAAACTCCCAGCTTCCAAACTAGCTTTCTAAATATTAATTGTTTTTATGTCACAGCAATTCCAAAGTGAAGCCCTTCAGCCCTGCATATAATAATTTAAGTCATTATAATAATGAAAAAGATTAAAACAAGAAAATATCAAAGAAGAAAGTTGAGAATAAGATTCAGCTGGTGAGTCAGCTGCCAGTTGCACATTATAACTGCTCCTTCTTCAACAGAGTTTTATTTATTTTAATTGCATTTCTACAATAAGAAGAGGTGCCTATCTCAGCACTCGCTGTGCCTCTGGCAATTATTTAGAAATACAGTAGATCAACAATCAAAATAAATCACATTCCCACAGCATTTAGGACTGGATAACCATAAAGCACAAAAATGAAACTAATGCTACATTTTACCTACACTTCATAGCAAGAAAATAATCATTTAATATTTCCCTGACCTTTTCCTTTCCCTAGCTAATCTTATGCCTGTCTCTGACAAGAGACAAATTCAGAAGATTTTAGGCTAGAGCTTTATCTGAATATCAGAATCTCTCTATCTCCTGGTTTGGCTTCTTTTCAGTTAAGAGTGGGATACCTTGGTGTGTAGCATGCCGAGCAACAAATGAGTGGCAAGTGTCTGAGTGGATTAATCTGTGCCAGCTAACTTAGCCATGTCCCTCACAACTGTATCAGGGGCACCTGGATAAAAAGATGTGCACCCCTGAGCCCTTTTGAAAATACCAAATGAGTATCCTGTCCTTTCATCCCCTCCTGCCCTGCCTTCTTGGAGTGCTCAATCACCAGAGAGCTCATGGAACTTGAGCATGACTAACAAGCTGTTCTGAAAACATACTGAGCCCCAAAACATACGTTGGGCACTTTTTGGAGCAAGCTAATTTAATCCACACAAGCATCTGAAAATTCCAACAATACTTGCTGAGGCTATTGTTCTTTTAAAGGGATAAATATCAATGTACAAACAATTAAATCTCAATACATAAACAAGCATAGGCTGTATATAAAGAAATACTTCTTCTGGGTCTTGGGACAGACAATATCTCTCTTCATATTTCATACTGCAGCACATGAGCCACTTAAGTAACAATGCATCACCAAAAGCACATGGGGACTCATGCTGAAATATTTCTATCCTTCTTTAGGTTATTGTTTTCAACTAACGTATTTTTGATGTCTTACATTGAATGTGGTTCTTTATTCAGCTTCATTTAATTTCTTATTATGTCCAGCTCTTTTGTCAATAGTGCATTTGGAAAGCATATTTTCAATGCTTTGCACAATAAGTTTCTTACTGCTGATGTCTTGACAGAAACTGGGATATTGATGTCAAATTGTGGGTATTGATCTGAGTTTGTTTCTTGACTGTATTCAGCCACGCAGAAAGGTAGCACACAGGGTTCTATTATTAACACTGTTCTTTGCTAAACAGGGTTGGGGCCGAGTGGTGATATTTAGCTAATGTACCACCGCCCTATGATCTTCTAAGACTGTCAGGAGCCAATCAAAGCTTTCGTCATCCAAAATCATGTACCTATGGAAAGAGTTAGAATTTTCCTTTGGTTTAATAATGTGGTGGTAGATCACCAGTGGTAATTTCCTGAATATGTTCTTTGTTCTGTATAGCTAATAATTCCTGCATGGTTATGATTAATATTCAGTTGCTGTTCTGAAATTCCTGTGTAGCAATGATATACTGAACTCTATGTAACCATATTTCTACCTTTATTTATATATATAAATTACTGCAGACAGAGGGTAAAATCCTCACCCATTGGAGTCAATAGTTTTGCTATTGACTCCAGTGGGACACCTAGTATTTTGTTTTCCATGATACTGACTACCTGACATGTTCTAAGAAGCATAACACAATACTTCATCTCAGAAATATGACATTCTATAGTCACAAAAGTATGTGTGGGATTATCCATGGTGGAATATCAGAAGCCATATAAAATCATGCGAAACAAAGGCAAAAAGCAAATTAAGAAGGTCTTATATTTAAATGCCCTTGAATACAGCAATAAGGCTGGGGTATATCCACTTTCCATTGATGAAGTGATGAGCCAATTAATAAATCTGCATTGCTCATCTTGAGCAGTGCAAGATGGTATATTCCTGAGGTACAAGGCTGGGAGCTGGGGGGATTGGGCTGGTGCCTTTCCTTGTGTGATTCATGAGTGGCTCTGGGAGCATTCATGCAATATACCTGAGGGTGAGGCTCCACATGCTGTTGTGCTGAGTGATCACAGTGCCTGGAAGTGCTTGCTGCTTGTCACTAACAAAGCATTCTGAGAGACAGCCCAGGTGGAAGAATTAAGGGGATACCAAGGTCCCACGGTCCCAGGCTGCACCCCAGGGAACCCATCACAGCTGTATAGTCTGAGTTATGAGTATGCTGATGTTACTCATCTCTATATTGTTGTCTTTCCCATTTATATTGGTTCCATCTTCTCATTGTCATACTACGTGGCCAAGGTTGCCCAGTGGATATAAAACAGCTGAGTGAGGTAAATGCAGAGCAAGAGGGAAATGCTGTTGTGGACTCTGGGAAAATTTTACAAATCAGGATTTTGCTTCTAGGTTGGCTATCTTTTCAATTGAAATGATTGTCCCAAATAGGTTAAGATTAAGAAGTTTGGTATCATTTTTGATTGTCAGCTGAACATGGTAGATCATATTTCATTGTTGGACAAAAGCGGATTTTTTCACTCATTTTTATTTTTAAATTGTGATTTTTTTTTCCAACACAAACCATACCAAAGCACTATTATGGTTATTAGTGTTTGTATTATGGTAGTGGGATTGTGAAAGACTTTGTAAAAACACTTGATTTTGCCAATGACATTGCTTTACTAAGAGCTTGTCTATACTTATTGGGGGATCTACAAATGGTGAACGATGAATCAGCGGTCAATTTAGTGGGTCTAGTGAAGATCTGCTAGATCGACTGCAGATCGCTCGCCCGTTGACTCCTGTACACCACTTGATTGAGAAGAGTAGAGGGAGTTGATGTGTGGATCCCGTGATAAGTAGATCTAAGCTATGTTGATTTGAGTTACGCTAATCACATAACTTAAATTGTGTGGCTGAAATCAAATTTCCCGTAGCATAGACGAGGCCTTAGTATGATGTGGAACGGAATGATTGCCCTTACAGAAAATGTAGAACAAGAAGCGGCAATAATGTGATTGAAAGTAAATGCAGATAAAGCCAAGAGTATGAAGGTAGGAAACTGGAAAACAGATGCAAAGGTGTATCTGAATGGAAAGTAAATCAAACAAGTAGAAGAGTTTTGCAACCTGGGGAATGTGATGACATTTGAAAGTGGCAGCAATAAATATATTTATGAGGTGAGGAAAAGCAAACACCACTTTTGGAACGATGAACACCATCTTGTCAAACAGAGATCTCCACACCAAACTAAAGGTCAAATTATACCATGAAATTGTACTGAGCACACTAGTGTATGGAGCAGAGACTTAGCCGATGACAGTGGCTAACAAAAAGAGGTGGCCAAAGAAGATATTACACATTTCATGGAAAGAGAAAATAACAAATGTGAGAATAAAGGAGCTGACAGAACAGGATAAGTTTCAGTGGGAGTTCTCTTGAAGGAGCAGGTTTTTGTATTTTGTGTATTTTATTTTGTAGTTTGCATGTGTGGAGGCTGGTAGGGGCAGTGTGCTGGGAGAGAAGCTGAGCCCTGCTTAGGGGGTGGGGCTTCTCTGCTTAGGGGTCCTATAAAGGTAGCCAGCCAGTCAGGCAGTGGCATAAACCGATGTAGTGGCACAGGAACCAGCAAACAGAGCTGTAAACAGGGGAGTTTCAGTGAGAATTCACAGGGGGAGTTTGCAGGGGAGACTTAGACACCTAGGCAGAGGAAATCACAGCCTAGTGAAGGGAGTGGGTGGCAGTCTGCCGGTGTTCTGGTGCCTGTTAGGGGTATGTTTTGGTTTGTGTTTCCTGCACTAACAGGATTTAGGTGGGAAGGCTATGACCAATACAGAGGCAGCAGTGAAAGACCAAATGAGGATGACTGGATGTGGAAGCTCTGGCATGTACATGATCCTGGAGGGGGTACCTGAAAAGAGTTTTGTCTGCATGAAGTGCCACCTGATAAAGCTGATGGAAGAAAAGAGCTGAGGACTAGAGATGCAGGTGGTAACTCTGGTAGAATGTAGAAGGGGTTTGAGCGGATGATGGAACAAAGACATGAGGAGGCTGAAGGGATAAACTCAGACTTGCAGATGGAAACAGGACCAAAGAATTCTGAGGGGAGACTGCTGGGTGAGGAAAGTGGACAGTGGAAGCATGTGACTAAGAGAACCAGGCAGAGGAAAAGACGGGCCAGTGAAGGAGAAATAGAACTCAGGAACAGGTTTGCAGAGTTGGAAAATGAAGTGCACAGCAGGTGGTCGCTGAAGTGAGATGGCAAGGAAGAAGAGAAATGAGCAGCTAGTCCTATAGTAAGAGGGAAAGAGTCAATGGAGACAACACAAGATAGTGAGATGTGCTACCAAATGTGAGCAGGAGGATACAGGGATGAAGTTGCGGAAGAGTTGCAAGGGTGAAATGGGAAGCGAGAGACTTGCAGCCAGAGAGAACAGGGGACAGACCAGAGAATCACACTGTCCCAGGAAAAAGGCAGGTCTACTGATTTGAGCTCTTGCTAAGAATAGCCAGGCCTGTCAACTAGAGCTGACCGGAGAACAGAAGGTGTGCTGTCTGCCGGATTTGCCTAAGATACAGGATTGTGGACCTGAAGGCTGAAAAGGATCCTAACGGGAGTGAGAAAGAATCTGCTGATTGTCCTTCATGTAGGACAAATGATATCGCTAGATCCTCGGCTGGAACAATATCAAGGAGACTATGCCAGACTGGGAAGACGCTTAAGGAAATTGAGGGCCCTACAGGTATCTTTCATGGGATTCCTGCTGTCCTAGAGAAGGGCAACAAAGGTGTGAGAAGATCGGCTCAGGCAGTGGTGGCTATAAGGGAGGCGTTTGGGATGTAGGCATCATTTTGGGAGCATTACGGACAGATGACTGTTCTCTTGGACAGACTTTTAACTGAAGTAAGGAGGGAATAGGACTTCTAGATGGAGGCTGGCACAACTAATTAGGAGACCTTTAAACTAGGATTTGGGGAGATGGTTGGGAGATATCCAGGTAATCTCATGCTCGGAATTCAACATTGAGAGGGAAGAAAACAAGCTAAGAGAGGATCAGCACCGTGACAGGAGAAGGATATAAGGAGGAAGTAGTATAGACACCAGTCTAATTGGTGATACTGATGGTAGAATGTCTGTGCCTAACCGGGTAAGAATGTTAGTGAACCAAAAAACGGCAAAAATTAAGAATGTTTTGTACATAATGCGAGAAGCCTAGGTAACAAAATGGAGGAACCAGAGCTACTTGGTGCAAGGAAGTGAAACCGGATATATAGGGATAACAGAAACATGGTAGACTAGTAGACATGACTGGAGTACAGGTATGAAGGCTATGTGCTGTTTACGGAAAGACAGAAATAAAGGCAAAGGTGGTGGAGTCGCATTGAATCAATGATGAGGTTAACTGTAAAGAAATAAGAGTGATGGAATGGATAAGACAGAGTCTGTCTGGGCAAAAAATCACACTGGGAAAGAAAGGTACTACAGCCTCCCTAAGACAGTGCTTGGATGTGTGCTAAGACCGCTGGGATCTAATTTGAATATGGATAGAGACCTCTTTAATGTTTTAATGAAGTAAACACTAATGGGGATGTGTGATCATGGAGACTTTAACTTCCAGATATAGACTGGAGGACAAGTGCTAGGAAGAATAAATAGGGCTCAGATTTTTCTGGATGTGATAGCTGATGGATTTCTTCACAAGTAGTTGAAGAACCAACAAGAGGGATGCCATTTTAGGGTTTGGTTTTGTTGAGTAGTGAGACCTCCAGAAGAATGGTTGTAGGGACAACCTTGGCTTCGAGTGATCATGAGCTAATTCAGTTTAAACTAAATGGGGATAACAAAAAATAGATCTGGAACTAAGTTTTTGGTTTCAAAAGGGCTACTTTAAAGAATTAAGGAATTAGTTAGGGAACTGGATTGACTGAAAATTGTGGATTAAAGCGGAGGAGGCCTGGAATTATTTAAGTTCGCAGCTGCAGAAACTATCAGAAGCCTGCATCCAACGAAGGGAACAAACCATAGGCAAGGTTGTATACCAAGCTGGATGAGCAAGCATCCTAGAGAGGTGATTAAGAAAAAGAGAAGCTCTACAAGGATGGAAGATGGGAGGGATTAGCAGGGAAGCTACTTTATTGAGGTCAGACATGTAGGGATAATGAGAAAGGCCAAAAGGCATGTAGGTTGGACCTTGCAAAGGGAATTAAACACTAGTAAAGATTCTATAAGGCCATATTAAAGAAGAAAACAGAAAGAAGTGGGGCGCTAAACACTGACGGCGAATGGGGTTAGGGAATAATCTAGGGCATGCCAATATCTAAACAATACTTACTCATTTAATAAAGGCTAAATGAGGATCTTGGGATAATGGAAGGATGACAAATGGGAATGAGATATGGAGATAGATATTCACAATCTGAGGTAGAAGCAAACTCAAAGCCTTTGGGCTACATGGAGGGCCTAGATAATCTTCATCCAAAGAATAATAGAAGGAAACTGGCTACTATGAAATTGCAAGCCCCATTAGCATAGAATTTTTAAATGAATCAATAAACTCAAGGGTTGTACTGTACGACTGGAGAATTGCTAACATGGTTCCTATTTTTAAAAAAGGAAAAAAATGTGATCCAAGTAATATGGGCCTGTTAGTTTGACATCTGTGTATGTAAGGTCTTGGAAAATATTTTGAAAGGAGAAAGTAGGACATTGAGATAAATGGTAATTGGACAAATACAACATGGTTTTACAAAGAGTAGATCCATGCCAACCAACCTGATCTCCTTCTTTGAGAAGGTAACATGATATTTTTTTTTAGAACAAAGGAAATGCAGTGGATCTAATTTACTCGATTTCAGTAAGGCATTTGATATGTTCACATGGGGAATTTATTTGCTAAATGGAAAATGGGGATCAATATGAAAATCAAAAGAGATAAGGAATGGTTAAAGAGGAGACTATAAATGTCATACCTGAACGGTGAATTGTCAGGCTGGAAGGAGGTTACTAGTGAAGTTCCTCAGGGATCAGTTTTGAGACCAATCTTATTTTAACTTTCCTTATTACTGACCTTGGCACAAAAGTGGAATGTGCTATAAAGTTTGCGGATAGACAACAAAGCTGGGACGTATTGCAACAAGAGAAGACCAGGATCTATCATACAGGAAGAACTGGATGACCTTGTAAACTGGAGTGAATAGTAACAGGATGAATTTAATAAGTGAAAAGTGCAAGGTCATGCATTTAGGGAGTATAACAAGAATTTAGTTTAAATTGGAGACACATCAGTTGGAAGTAACAGAAGAGGAGAAGACCTCGATATTGTTGATCACAGGAGACTATGAAGCATTCAAGTGATATGGCCGTTAAAAAACCTAATCGCGTTTTGAATGCATCAGGTGAGGTTATTTCCAGCACAGGTGTTGTACAATTATACGTAAGGCACTGGTGAAACCTCATCTGGGAATACTGTGTCAGTTCTGGTCTCCATGTTTAAGAAGGATGAATTCAACTGGAACAGGTTCAGAGAAGGGCTACTAGGATGATCCAAGGAATGAAAACCTGTCTTATGAAAGGAGACTCAAAGAGCTTTGGCTTGTTTAGCCTAACCAAAGAAGTTTGAAGGGGGATATGATTGCTCTTTATAAATATATCAGAGGGAATATATTAGGGAGGGAGAGAAATTATTTAAGCTTAGTACCAATGTGGACACAAGAACAAATGGATTATAAACTGGACACTAGACTTGAAATTAGACAAAGGTTTCTAACCATTAAGAGTGAAGTTCTGGAACAGCCTTCCAAGAGGGGTAGTGGGGGCAAAAGACATATCTGGCTTCAAGACAGCTTGATATATGGTGGGATGGTATGATGGGATAGCCTAATTTGGCCATTGATCTTGATTATCAGCAGGTAAGTATGCCAGTGGTCTGTGATGGGATGTTAGATGGGGTGGGATCTGAGTTACTACAGAGAATTCTTCTTGGGCTGCTAGTGATCGGTTTACGTTGCTTAGGGTTAACTGATTGCCATATTTGGGGTTGGGAAGGAATTTTCCTCCAGGGCAGATTGGCAGAGGCCCTGGAGGTTTTTCAACTTCCTGTGCAGCATGGATCACAGGTCACTTGCTGGAGGATTCTCTGAAGCTTTTGGGTCTTCAAACCACAATTTGAGGACTTCAGTAACTCAGACATAGGTTAGGGGTTTGTTACAGGAGTGGGTGGGTGAGATTCTGTGGCCTGCATTGTGCAGAAGGTCAGACTAGGTGATCATAATGGTCCCTTCTGACCTTAAACTCTAGGAGTCTAAGTTAGAAAATACCACCAAAGAAGGTTTAGGTGGCTGGGACATATACACAGTATGGAAGATGGGAGACATGCTAAAGAAGCATTTAATTGTATACCCAAGGGAGGAAAGAGAAAGTCGAGAAGGCCCAGGAAGAACTGTCAGAAGACAGTGACAGAGGATATTGGATGTACTGGCATCACTGGGAAGAAGTACCACAACTAGTGAGCAACCATAACCAGTGAAGGAACTGGACTTCCCAATGTGTCATTGGCACTGTGGTGGGGCGGCTGCCCCACCCCATGAGAGATTGGGCTAGGGCAGGCCAGAGCGGCTGCTCCAAAAGGCAGCCAATCAAGGAAGGCCTATGGGAGAGCCAATGAGGATTGAGCAAGTGGGGGATAGTCAGGGCCAGGATCAGCCTATATAAAGTCTGCCTAGGAGAGGAGCAGGCAGTCTCTCCCAGACCTTCAGTAGGGAAGGTCTGTCTCCTGAGCTAGGAAACCAGGCCTGGGGGAGCCAAAGGGAACTCCAGCCTGCTACTTGCCAGGCTGCAGGCCCTGAAGGAAGAGCCTAATGAGTGCAAAGGGTCAGAGAGGAAGTGACAGCAAGTGAGGGGAGAGAAGGAGGGCAGAGAGGCTGCTGCTAGAGGGTCCCTGGGTCGGGATCAAGAAAAGCGAGTGGGCCTGGGTCCCCCCAGTCCCCTTTATATTGCACCTGGCTGTGGGAAGTGGCCATATTGGACTACACCATACCTCTGATGGAAGGGGTTAGACCTTGGGGTGTGGATGGCCACTGCAGCAGGTGGAGGACTACTGTTAACTCGCACCCAGAAGGGAGTGAGAATGGACTAGGGGGCACTACCAGAGGGCAGTGTCCTGAACGGGATGCCATGAGCAGAAGGGAGCAATGCGGGTCCAGGCACCAACGGAGGGCGAGAGATGGACAGGACACCACCAGGAGAGGGTGCTCCCCATGGACTGAGCTAATTCTTGGAGAAACCAGTGGGAGGTGCCACAGGGGTGAGTCCCAATGCTGTCACAGGCACATTGGAACTAAGATCTAAGGTAGGTCCTCATTGTGCTAGACACTGTATAAACACATAATGACACAGTTCCTCCGGTAAAGAGTTTGCAATGTAAGTTTAAAACAGGTGGATGCAACAAACAGATAAAGAAACAAGAGGTAACAATGAGGCAATATTAGTTAGCAAGATAAGCAGCAGTCACTGAAAACCAGTTGCCTAATTGCTGTCAAGTGTTTTTTTTTGTAGGCGTTGTGGCAGATGAGAGTTTTAAGGAGGTATTTGAAGGAGGATGTTGAAGTGTCTTTGTGGAAGTTCACACGGAACTCCTCCCGTGCATGATAAGGCCTAAAGATGCTTGTTTGAAAATGTACCAAGTGAGTGATGAAAGGTGGTTTCACTTGCAGAGTAGAGATGGGAGCTGACATCTTTATAGCATATAAGATATGATAGGACAGGTCTAGGTCATGAAAGGCCTTAAAAGCAAAGATAAGTGTTTAGTGTTTGAGGCAATAGAAAAGGGAGCCAATGGAGGGATGCAAAGAGAAGAGACACCACCTGGTCAAAGCACTGAGCCAGGTTGTTGATCTTTGCAGCCGTGCTTTGAATGGCTGGAGAGGAGGAGAATACAGTAGCTCAGACACAAAGTGCTAAAAGCCTGGACAAGTGTTTTATGTGTCTTTCTCATCCCTAGGCTATGCCCCTGTAATTATCTGTATTTAGGTTTATCCTTGGGTCTGTAGGCCAGAGTTCATGCAGAATATGACCGTATGACCACTTAAGGCCTTATGGTTATGCTTTGAGCATTGCGGTAGCTATTTGTTATACATTAGACTTAGTTCTTTTGGTGTATATAGATCATTGTCTCCTGCTGTACCATCCATTATAATATTTGGTAGGATTAGGACTACTGACAGAAATCCCACCGCATAATCTTGAGAGGACAAGAAGCAAAACTGTGACTTTTAGGCCTTTGTCTACACTATAGGGGAAATTTGATCTAAGCTGCACAATTTGAGTTATGTAAATAGCGTAATTCAAATCAGCATAGCTTAAACCTATTTACCACGTGGGCCACACTATGCAATGTCAACAGGAGGTGGTTTCAACAACACGCACCAATAAACACCCTTACCATCTGCCCTCCTGTAGCCCCTCCACCAACTGCCACCATCAAAAAGAAATCCCTTGAGGGGAGGGATAGCTAAGTGGTTTGAGCATTGGCCTGCTAAACCCAAAGTTGTGAGTTCAGTTCCTGAGGGTGGTAGTTAGGGATCTGGGGCAAAATATCTGTCTGGGTATTGGTCCTGCTTTGAGCAGGGGGTTGGACTAGATGACCTCCTGAGGTCTCTTCTAACCCTGATACTCTGTGACACACTCCCCCTACTCTTCTCAATCTGGTGGAGAACAAGAAGTGATGGGACTGCAATCAATTTAGTGGGTCCTCACTAGAGCAGCTAAATCAGCTGCTGATACATCAATTGCCACTCATTGATCCCCTGGTAAGTGTAGACAAGTCCCTAGAGAAGCTGAGTACCCACAACTCCCATTAGGTGAGGCTAAAAAATATATTTAATCTTCTTTTCAGTCTGTCTATGTTTGCAGATGTATTTATTGGTTTCTGGTGGGGTGAGTTATGAGGTTTTTCCAATCTCTATTCAGTTAAGTATTTTGTTGTTTGTTCCTCTTGCCTGTTGTGACATGTATGTTTTTGTTATGTACTGTAATGTTTGCTTTTCTTTTTGATCTACATTGTTTGTTTAGTTATTCTCTATATTAATGTACTAATAGTGCTGTCTCTAGCATTCCATGTGTCTCTTTGGGCTACAGATTGCATCCCATTAAAAAAACCCACTAAAATAACACTATATATATGCCTTGCTTATGTTTCAGTGTGGCTGAGTTACTAATCTTTGATCTGGTAGAAGTCTATATATGATTCTGCACAATGATGCTTTTCACTGCCTTCAGCTGAGGAGCACTCTACCATACGTTGCAGGCATCCTTCAAAGAGAGACACTAAAGTGATGAGTGTTCTGAATACATTAGAAATAGTTCTTACAGAAGAGAGACTATTGCTGGTTTCTTGGTTAGCATTCCTTCTCTATCTTTCACATACTGTACTGCAACCATAAATAAATTAGCTCTAATGCAAATGTCTATAAGGATTGTTGAGTGCGTGTTGCCAACCATTATGTCCCACAATATCACATCAGTACAAGTATTTCTTCTTTCAAAGGCACAGTTAGAGAATATAACAAAATACACTCCATCTTAGAAAGGTCAATGAAGTGGAAAGTCACAGGAGTCAGACTGGAATAACTGTATAAACCAACCTAGCTGGACTTGTTTTGTCTGAGAGCTAATCAAATCTATAAAATCATAAACTTTTCTGCTTACTTAACCTTGTTTTTAAAAACAATACCTTCTAGTAGTTGGGATCAAGTCCAATTTTACATAATTTAAGAATGAGCTCTATAAATAGTAATTAGCAGAAGATGAAAAGTAGAATTACATTTCTAACATTGTGCATTTATTACAAAATATTGCTCAATAACCTAACTGCAATGGTAACCATTTAAATTAAAAATATTTTAATCTCTGTTTTGGAGTAAGCAGAGAACATTTTTTGCCATAAATATAGGTGAGTGCAGAGAATAATAATTGTCTAGAGAAAGATGATAATGCTTCTTGTTGCTGGTTATCCATGAAGTTTAAGGTGTAGTGAATGCCAAACCAAACCCAATTTGTATTATTAAAAAATTAATTGCAATGGTCAAGATTTTCAAACATGCCTAGTGAGTTTAGGAGACACCATTTTTGGGTACCCAACTTGAGGCAACTTAACAGGACTGATTTTTCAGAAGTACTGAGCATACACCTTCTGAAAATCAGGTGCCAAGGTGTGTCTGGTTAGACAACTAAAATCACTGGTCACTTGAAAAAATCCAGGGTCCTGTCTGTAATGTAAAGGTAGACCTGAACTGAATCATTTATCATGTTTGTATTGCCTTTGGAAAGGTTTAGATCTGAACTCTGCTGCTCAGGCCCCAGTACATATATATATATATTTTAAAATCTGTGTTCTGTTAATACTATGCAATGCTAGTCATTGTACCTTATTCTTGTCACAAGATAGAACTTACATCGTTCACAAATAACATTTTGTGAAAATCATCACACTCCAAGTGAAACCACTGAAGTTAAAAAAGCATGGAAATCAATTATTAAAACAGTGAGTGGAGCACAAAGAACAAGTATTGGCCAGTTAGACTAGAATGGAAAGGGAAAGTAACCCTGAGTGTCTTGTCTTCCATGTTAATAACACTGAATTTAGTTCTTTTTTACCTGACCTTTTTCCAGTGTTTTACAAACTGAAGAAATACTTGCTTAGTCAGTTACTGAATGAGCTGTGATGTCAGCAGATCACAACTTAAAGTCCTTCAGCTCATGAATGGAGATATGAGAAAAGTGATCAAGCACTAGGAACTTTGAATAGGCAGTGGGAATAATTGGATTTTTATGTACATCTCTACGACTAGGGGTTCTTATCAGTTTTGGTGGAGCTAAATATTGTGGGCCAGATTCTACCAAATTTATTTATATTGAGTGTACTACTTTACCCCATAAGTATTCCCATATGATTTCAGTACTATTTGGACAACGCACATCTGGCTTGACCTGAAATTAGGAAAGACTGAAGTGATACTGGCAGAAGAGGAAAACATTCTGAGGAGCTAGCCAGAACCTCACCATCCAGCAGAGGTATCCATTTTTCATTTATTAATGTATGTGGAGGCTTGAGGTCTTGCTGGACTCTCTAATCATGGATAGCTTAATACCAACTGTGGTGGGAAATGCATTTTTCATGTCCATCATGACCTGAACTATGCAACTTTCTCTCAGGTGAGGACCTGCACAGTCAAGCAGTGTGTTTATCACCACTAGTCTCTATGACTGTAAGGCACAATATCTGAGACTAAGGTGGAGGCAATACATAAGGGTAAGGGAGTGAGGAGTACCTGGAAAATGTTTGCAAGAGCTGGAGATAAGGTATTCAGCAGCAGAGTTAATGCTGTACCCAAGCTTAACCATTTTCAGATCATGTTGCAAGACTCACTTTTGTGCAGAAGTCTTCTTGAAAATAACCAAAGATAAGAGAGAGAGAGACCAAATCGTGAGCAAAGTTAACAAATCCATGAGAGGCAAAGTTTAGCAGCTTTATTCAGAGCTTCCTGTGATTGCCAGATGTGCTAAAGAATACTTGGAGTACTATGGTGATGAATGCCCCAGAAATACTGAGATAGGGAACAATGTTCTTTCTCAGCGCCAGCCAGATATTCTCAGATTTTGATCTGGTGTCAGTATTCTACAGAAGCTCTGCAAGATTGAGAAAAACAGAGACCAGCAAATAAGGATTTACAATACCTCATCTGCCACAGGAGCGGCGTGAAGGTTTTTGGCACCCTAGGCACAGGGCCGGCTCGCCGATCCTGCAGCTCTGGTGGACCTCCCGCAGGCATCCCTGCAGACGATCCGCTGATCCTGCGGCTCCGGTGGACCTGCTGCAGGTGTGCCTGCAGATGCTCCACCAGAGCCGCGGGACCAGCAGACCGTCCGCAGGCACGCCTGAGGGAGGTTCCACCGGAGCAGTCTGCCGCCCTCCAAATCCTGGCATCTTAGGCAACCACCTAGGTCGCCTAAATGGAAGTGCCGGCCCTGATCTGCCATATGATGAAGGCATATATGAATCTGTGATTCAGTATGGACTGCAACAATTTAAAAAAAAAGACAAATTGACATGGTGACAGTTTCACAATCAGATGTAGCAGCATTAATCTATGTGATTAATTAGTTGTACTGGTTGTTGTCTTTGGGGCAAATTCTGTTGTAAGTTACAGTGCAATCCCATTGATTTCACTAAGGTTGAATAAACATAGAACAGAATTTGGTCATTGTCTTTAAGATGGTCTTTTCCTGCACCTATCTTCTCTCTGTGGTTTTGCTTGAAGTAATGTAAAAACCTCAGCCAATATTTTGTTCTCAACTTCCACAAGCCAGTGTCTTGTTACATAACACATGAACACCTTTGGCTGCAGACTGGCTAATTCCACTCACTTCCAAAACACACACAGAACACGATTCAACAACTTGGAAAGCAATTAAAAAGAAAACATAAAAAATAAAGAATATGAAAAAAGTGATAGCCTCACACTTAAAATGAAGAACTCCAGTTTTTAGGAACCCTGAAGAAGCAATTGTTACTCTTTGTAAGTGTTCATTAGAGCTTTGTTGTTCAATGGTGCATTATTGCTTTCTTATCACCTGAGAGACAATGAGGTAATATCTTTTATTGGACCAACTTCTGTTGGTGGAAGATATAGTCTTTTGAGCTTCACAGAGCTGTCTTGGTTTCTAGAGGAGTTGAACACCTGAATGGGACTTGTGGGTGCTCAGCTTCTCTAAAAGTCAAGCCCTTAATTTTTAAGGTGTGCCTTCCATGCTGCCCTTCACTGGCAAATAGATGTGAAGACATCACTCCAAATGAACATTCAGTTTCCTCTGTAAAACTCTGTTATCAGTGAAGGGATGGATAGGTAACTAGAAAGAAAAATCCAAGCTATTAACATATATAGATGCCTCACTCACTTTTGTCCTCCTCCTATCTGGTTACGCCCTTACTTATTCTGTCATGTTACTTTTAGGTACTATGCTTCTATGCTCCTTAGAGCTAGGACAGTGTCTTTATCTCACTCATTTTTAAGTATTCAAAAGTTAGATAATAATCACTTGGTAGCTAATATTGTTTGTGGGTGAGCTGTTCTAAGGCATTAGTGGAGGATATAGTTGTAATTATAGTTTGGTGTATATGAGGAATGGGTTCTAATTTTGGCTTGACAGTGGCTCTAGTGTTACTTCTTAGGCTCTGTTGCCTTTAATCTAATTTTTCAAAAGTAACTAGTGATTTGGGGTGCCCCATTTTTGATGTCTTCAGATTAAGACACCTTAAAATGGACTGATTTTTAGACAGTGCTGAGCATCCATTCTCTGAAAACCAGGCTCCTTTAAAGTATCAGGTTGGGCACCCAAATCAATCACTTTTGACAATGTAGACCAGGGGTTGGCAACGTCTGGCACGCAGCTCATCAAGGTAAGCACCCTGGCAGGCGCGTTGGCATGTTCAGCCGATCGCAGCTCCCACTGGCCGTCGTTCACCGTCCCAGGCCAATGGGGGCAGCCGGAAGCCACGGCCAGCACATCCCTCGCCTGTGCCGCTTCCTGCCGCCCCATTGGCCCAGAGTAGTAAACCATGGCCAGTGGGAGCCACGATCAGCCAAACCTGCTGATGCGGCAGATAAACAAACTGGCCCGGCATGCCAGGGTGCTTACCCTGGTGAGCCGCATGCCGGAGGTTGGCGACCCCTGATGTAGACCTTGTTTTTTCAGAGATCAGTTTCTACATGCATCTTTGTTGGGTGCTTCAAGAGCCTGCAGGCATGGGTGCCATAAAAATGAAAAATAATCATTTCAAATGACCAGCGCACCTCTTTGTGTCCAAAGATGTGATCTGAGTAGTTGCTATCTTAGCTGCAATTTATTTTTAGTTTATTTTTAATGTTTCTCTAATGATCCTTCCAGTCATACTGTGATGAACTGTCACCAGGTCTTGACATAATTAAATGTAACATATCCAACATTAAAAAATCTGTTTAAACAATGATTAATCATTAATGCATGGCATCACATAATTTGGTTTAATGTAATGTATCCTAATTGAATCTCTTCTGGAGTCAATTAAACTGATTGAGAATTTGTCTAGTTCTACACACCAAGGGTCTGGACATATTTTTATTCTAGAGGTGTCACAATACAGAATTTAATATTTATCTTCACCCTCATATTCTTATTCTAATCACTTTCTCAGACAATTTAAGATGTCCTCCAACTCATAAGGTCACTATGCCCTATTTTACCTCCAGTATAGGATTCGCATTTATTTTTGCCAGTTCAGGCCTCACAAGCATGTTCTTGATTCAGATAATACAGATAATTCGTTTCACTCTGTAGTCTCTGAAAATCTTCATAAAACAGCTGTTTTAGATAGCTACAGTGTAAGACCTAGCCCTAAGCCTCCATGTATTAGTTTATTTTCAATGTCTGATGTGTGGCATTTATGTTTGACAGATGGATTAGATGATCCAATATTTTTCCCTCATCTTTAAAATCTCCATTTGTGTGTGTGTGTATATATACACACACACACACACAAATGGAGATTTTAGAGATGAGGGAAAAATATTGGATCATCTAATCCATCATATATATACATAGTGTGACTGGATAGCGTAGTGGTTAAGAGCGCTGCCCTTTGATACGGGAGACCACCCTTTGATATGAGAGACTGGGGTTCAAATCCCGGTTGGAATCCAACTTTCCAGTAGGGGTCCTTGGGCAAAAGACCCCCTAACGCTTCACCTGCCTACCTCAAATATGAGAGTGACATGAACTAGGAGAGTCATGCTGGCTCGGACGGCCTGGATTAACAAAGGTCCGAATGCCAGATGTTGAGGACCAGGACAATCTGACGCATAGTGGGCTACTGAACAAAAACCATTCATGGATGAGACAAGAGAACCTGGGCATTTGATGGAAGCTACTACAACAGTAGACCTAATGAGAGGGGATATGAAACGTATGAGGGACTGTGGTGGACAAAAGACCTACATCCACACTTACTGAGAAACAGCTAGTTACCCATGCTCAACATAGTAAAGAGGGAAGCGCTCTCACAGCTTGAGATGACAACTCCACATTACATGCCAGACTCAAGAAGACCTGGAAGAACAAGTGGATGTGCAGCCAACCTGTAGCTGAAACTTCACTGCCACCCCCTCCATTGCAGAGCAACAGCAGCTGATATGAGGTATAAGATCATGGAGAAAACTAGCTTACAGTCAATCCTTGAGACCGATTACCAAGGCTCAGTGGAGAAGTACCATCAGATTAGTATGTAGAAGATGCCAATAGAGCCCTCATGACAATCCCTACTACCAAGATAACTCAAACCAATGAACTGGTATACGCTACAGCCTCTGTAATCCTGGAAGATGCTTGGGCTACACAGCGATCAAGAACAACAACAGTATGTACCCACCCTGGAAAATGAGGTTGGAGGATAAGATCAAGGTGACTCGGAGAGAAGTTAGTCAGCTGGTGGAACTACAGAAGGGTGTAGAGATTAAGGATAAGACTCGGCTACTGAAAAAATACAAGGACCTCACTCCATCTGAAGCCCTAGAGACTGCTAAACAAAGGCTCACACAGCACTGGCTACCAGGCTAAGGAGATACACTAGAGAAGCAGAGGCCAAAAAAGTAAATGCCCTGTTCTCCAAAGAACCATCCAAGGTGTACTCCCAACTGCAGTGCATGCAACAAGACAACATAGACCAGCCGAGCAGAAAACTGAACAGTACTGGAAGAACATATGGAGAAAGAGAAGACTCATAACACCAGTGCAAAGTGGCTGCAGGACTGAGAACAGAGCACAAGCAAATCTCCCAGAACAGAAACCAGTCACCATCACAGTAGAAGACATCCAGCAGCGGTTCAAGAACATGAAGAGCTGGACAGCACCTGACAGAACATGATCCACACCTACTGGCTAAAGAAACTAACAGCAGTGCATGAACGCCTAGCAGCACAGATGAACCAGCTGCTAGCAGCAGGCTCCCACCCAAACTGGCTAACACAAGGAAGGACAGTGCTGATCATAAAGACCCTGCAAGGGAACAGAACCGATGCCACAATAAAAAAAACCCCGTCCCCACAACATGGAAAGTCCTATCAGGCATCATAGCCACCAACACCATTATGCCAGTACATGAGCACAGCTCAGAAGGGCATTGGGAACAACACCAGTTGCTCATAGATAGACCAGTCGCCCAGGACTCAAGGTCTAGACAGACCAATCTGAGCACAGCCTGGATTGACTACAGGAAAGCCTACGACTCAATGCCCACACATGATCTGTGAATGTCTGGCGCCTATAAAAAGTCAACAGGACACTAAGGACCTTCCTCAAGAACTCAAGGGACTATGGAAGACAACACTAGAAGTCAACTCAAGGCAGCTTGCACAAGTGGCCATCAAGTGTGGCATATACCAAGGTGATGCACTGTCCCCGCTGCTGTTCTGCATAGGCTTAAACCCCTCACCCAGATAAAAACACAAGGACTGGATGGATACGGGTACAGGTTCAGGAGTGGAACTACCATCAGCCACCTCCTCTACATGGATGACATCAAGCTGTATGCTAAGAATGAATGAGACATCGACTCGCTAATCCACCTGACGCGGATCTACAGTAGGATATCGGGATGTCATTCGGACTGGAGAAGTGTGGCCGGATGGTAGTGAAGAGAGGGAGGTAGTCAAGACTGATGGGTGGAACTACCAGCGGGCCACATAGCAGACATACAGACGAGCTACAAGTACCTTGGCGTCCCACAGTCACATGGAAACCACGATGAGGAGGCAAGGAAGACAGCAACATCCAAGTATCACACAAAGGATAAGACAGGTCCTGAAGAGCCAGCTCAGTGGGAAGAACAAGATCCACGCCATCAATGGATACGCCCTGCCAGTCATCAGATACCCTGCCGGTATAGTGAGCTGGCCAAAGGAGGACATGGAGGCTGCCGATGTGAAAACCCTGGAAGCTCCTCACAATGCATGGAGGTTTCCACCCCAAGTCCAACACCCAGAGACTGTATACCAGCCAGAAAGAAGGCGGACGGGCTTGGTGAGCGTCCAAAGCCACTGTCCTGGAGAAACCCGAACATCTAGGAGTACATCAGTAAGATGGCCCCCAAAGATGAGCTGCTGAGAGAATGCCTGAGGCAGCAGCAGACATGGGAGAAGACCAAGCAGAAGAAGTGCCTTGGCAAGACAAGACCCTCCATGGGATGTACCATCGACAGATAGCTGAGGTGGCTGACATTGGGAAAATCCTACCAGTGGCTGGAAAGGGCTGACTCAAAGACAGCACTGAGGCACTGATCATAGCAGCACAGGACACAGGCACTGAGCACCAGATCCATTGAAGCAGGGGATTCCACACTAGAGAGGACCCAAGGTGCAGACTTTGCAGAGAGGCCTCAGAGACAGTCCAACACATAGTTGGCAGGATGTAAGATGCAGGCAGGAAACAGCATACACTGACGGTACAAACCAAGTGGCTGGCATTGTGTACAGGAACATCTGCACAGCGTATGGGCTAGACCCTCCCAAGACCAGATGGGAGATTTCCACAGAAGGTTGTGGAGAATAGCAGGCCTAAGATTCTGTGGGACTTCCAGATCCAGACGGACAGGCAGGTACTGGCCAATCAACCAGACATCGTGGTAATAGACAAGGAGCAGAAGACAGCGGTGGTGATAGATATAGCAGTGCCAAGTGACAGCAACATCAGGAAGAAGGAATATGAGAAGCTGCTGGATAACAAGGCCGTGCAGATGTTGAGGAACCAGGACAATCGGAGAGGTGAAGGTGGGCTATGGAACAAACCATTCATGGTGAGGAACGAAGAGAACCTGGATTGATGGAATATGCTACTACACACACATAGACTAAGGAGAGGGGATATATGAAGGAAGAGTGCGGTGCTAGGAACAGCTAAGATACTGCGCAGAACCCTCAAACTCCCAGGCCTCTGGTAGAGGACCCAAGGTTGAGGAAGACACATACCACCCATAGGGGTGAGAGGGGAATTTTTTTTTTATGTATATATATATAAATATCCCTAGACATGGCTAATGGCATTAACCAAAGGCTCTGAATCAAAGTAGGCCTTGTTAGAATAGCCATACTGAGTGTCACCTAACCAAGTCAGCACTTTCATGGCCTAAGAGGATGGGACAAGAACACTCAGCGTTCTCAAGTAACTACATAACCAAATTCCCAGGAGCTGGTACAGGAATACACAGACCCCTCACAAGATAAGGATAGAATGACAGGGTAGTGAATGGGTGAGGTTGTTTTGTTTGAATTAGTGGGTACAAGATAATAACAAGGAGCATATGGAATGTAACTTGTAACCTTTTTGTATCAATGTATAAAAGCAGAGTGGAAGGAGGGGCATCCTTGTACTGGCTTATAGGACAGCATCAAGTTATGTTTAACCTAGTACCTTCCAGTGGGCATACATGGGTTAGTGTACCTGTAACAGTGGAGCCAGAGCACTCATACTGTGCCTTGTCAACAATAAACAGGGCTGAGCACCTTCACCACAGATCTGAGCCTGTGATCTTTTGTGATCAATAACATTGAGGTCTGCTGAATCATCAAGCTGCAAGCTACTCTGGTGTAGCTAACACCAGAGCTCCACAAACACCACAGGAGCAATGCACAGCCACATCAGACACCTCTAACAACAATATATATATTTACAAAAAATACTCTTATTGTATTAAATATTACTGGTTAAATTCTGGACATTCATCTG
Organism: Chelonoidis abingdonii; assembly: GCF_003597395.2. Taxonomy (NCBI): domain Eukaryota; kingdom Metazoa; phylum Chordata; order Testudines; family Testudinidae; genus Chelonoidis; species Chelonoidis abingdonii. Next base: position 294,454,886 of record NC_133769.1, read on the forward strand.
ATTGTCCATCATAAATCCTCTTGAATTACAAATAGTTTATTGTTCTCTTAGGTTATTATTTCTGGTAAGAAGCAATCATGTTCTGAGAACATTGTGAATCTTAATTTTTTATGCAGATTTCATACTCAACAAAATGCCAGCTGTGCTCTTTTTTCACATTGAGATCGAGTCTTACCAGATTCCATTTGTCCTTCCCTTCTCAATCTGTCACTGCTTTTCCTTGACCTTTATCTAAACTGAGTACGGATCTCCCTCAGCTGGCGATAGCCACTTCAGAGATGATAACCAATGAACAGGCGATTTATAATCTGGGTTGCTGCAATGTATTATTTGATCATTTTGCCTTACATTTATGTAGCATATTTTATCTAAAAGGAACGGAAAACTTTTTACAAACTGTATAGTTATTCCATACCAAAAAATGTTGAGTGTGTTAAAAGTACACCATTAATCCCTCAAAAGTTGGGAAAAAACAACATTCATGCAACCTTAACAGAAGTCCCTCATTTGTATGCAAGAGACAGTCTTGAAATACATGATCGCCCTTCTGTTTCTAAAATAATATATATCATTTGTTTGTGTACAGCCTTATAGATACATACATAGAATTGTCTAATAATTTTTCATTTTTTTATTAAAACTATTTTAATTATTATGACACCTTAACGGAGGTCCAAATTCTCAGATAGTGTAAAAGGGCATAGCTCCATCAAAGCCATCTATACTGGCTGGAAATCTAGACCCTCCTTTTTAAGAAGTTATTTTCTCTCTACAATATTTATTTACAATGCACTGAGTAATAGTCTACTTGTGCATAGAAATAGAATTGTATGTGAGAAAGATTGGTAGAATTTGGCCCTTAGTTATGAGTCTAGGTGGCCTGCATGGGCCCTCAAATTTTCACAAATTCTTTGTGATGTGCTCTTAATCAGCAGCATGTTGTGTGAGTAGAGTTTTCTATGTGCTTTCCATATAAATGACTTTCATGAAATCTTTCTCTGGCATACCCAGATAAGTGCACAGTACTACAGGATGCTAAACATGTAAAACAAAGATTGCAGAAAAAATTGTTTGCCATTACGTGACACGTGATCATGCAGTTAGAGATGGTATTGTAATGCATACATATAAAGGAGTTTAGTTTGTGTAGGCAACATTCTTTGCCACTTTTTGATGCTTAAATAATTCGCCATGAAGTTTTAAGTTCTCTTGACACAGAGTTGGTTTCTGTCATCCTTACTTACATTGAGTAGCTAGTGTCAGCAACCAGGATGTGGGAGTAGGACCTGGAGGTTAGAGCCAAAGCCAGGAACCAGGAGTTGGAGCCAAGACTCAGAGTCAGAAGTAGGGCAAGGGACCAGGGCAGGCACAAGCATTGAATATCCAGCAACCTGCAGCTGCTGGGTTTAAGAGCACACTTGCTGGTTCCCCTCAGCCAACCAGGCATAGCAGCCCATCAAGCAATTCTGCTGTAGCTCACCTGTATTCATTAGTCTCCCTGGAGTGTGAGCTAGCTAATCCCAGGGTCAACTGCGGGCCCTCATTCCTCACAGCTAGTTACTCTGAATAGTCCCATTGATTTTTGTGAGAATATTCAAATTATAAGGTATGCCTCAATGTGTGGGAGAGTTGAAGAATATGGCTCAGTGTTTTGTAAGGCTGCTTTTTTAAGGAGGGGGCAAAATTTTTAGAGGCCAATTTTTTTGTCCAATTCTTAAAATGTGTGGCTAGATGTGATAGAAATAAAATATCTTTTTTCCATTCATTGCTTCCACGTGATTAACTTGACTGTGATTAGTAAGACGAATTACCCCACTCATACACGACTGAATGAATGAAATTTTAGTTTTGCTTCTAGATTAGACCAAACTTCTGGTAGCATCAATTGTCAGTGATCTTTCCTGTATATAACCTTGGAAGCAATAGATACTAAGCAGCAAAAGAAGGGAGATAAAATCTATGAGGAAAAATGAGCAACATACCACACTCACCACATCAATTTAGACATATATAAGGTCAGTTTGTGATTGCCATATCATGCTAAATCTCACCAGGGCTACTCTCAGAGTATAGTACTACTCAGTGTGGGTAGAACTATCACAATTCACCCTTTAATGAAGGCCATGTGGTAAAGTAGAGTCACATCAAAATAAATTAGGAATCTACTTCAACACACAAACAAGGACTAAAATTGTATATAATACACAAAAGGCCATGGTTCTCAATCTAATACACAAGGTTATTTTTTGCATTCTTTGGTCTCCAAACTAGAATGTCTCATAATATTATAAAACCATGCAGGGCAATAATCCTGATGAAATGTTTGTTTCTTTTTTTAAATCTGTTCCCAAAGGAATAATAATAATAATAATAAAGGTAAACTTTTTTTAGGTTTTAGCTGTTGTAAAAGTTTATTCTTACAGAACTTAAATTATGGACCAGATTTTATCTGTAATTATTCCTTTAAGATAATGCAGTTCAATAAGATTCTTTCTTTATTAATTTCTAATAGACTGTAAATCACATTGGGGTGCATTCCATGAAAAGTGCTATATAACAATAGATTTTATTTTAACATAAGTTAGAGAGAAACCTTTTTTGGATTCAAGAAAATAGTTCCATCACTCATAAATTGAGAGTGTTCCTATAACACAGTGAAAGCACGGTATCTGGGATATTTTCACACAGTGGATAGTGTGAAATTTCCATAAAAGAGATATTCCTTATCACTGATGACAATCCTGTCGCAGCCCTAAGGCCTCTATTCTAACATGGCGTCTGTATGGCCAATTGTCGGTCATCTAAAGGTCACACTGGTACTGTGTGCAACACCGTAGTGCAGTGTGCAACATTAGAGTGCCGTGTGCAGTTTCCCGCTCTTTTGCCTGGTCACATAGGGGTCAGGCTAGTGTCGTGTGGAGCTTCCTGCTTTTCTGCTTGGTAACCTAGGGATCAGGTTAGTGCTGTGTGCATAACACCAGCATGCCGTGAGCAAAGGGGCCCAATCTGACCAAATGTAGTTCAGTTCAAAAGGTCAGATTAGGGTTGTGTGCAAAACCATGCTAGTGTGGTGCGTGCAGCTTCTAGTAGCTTCTAGTGTGCCGTGTGCAAATTCCATCCACGTAGAGGGCAACAGCTCGGAACCTGGAGGGCGTGGGAGCTAGGGACCAATCAGATTTTGGCAAGTGTAAAAGAGCCTTCGAATAAAACCATACCTCATGCCAGAATCTGCAGGAGTATCCACGTGCTGACTGAAGGACATGATCAACCCTTCAGCCAGGGATCTCCTCCGGATATAGCCGACTCGGGACGTGTTGTTTATTGCTTTTCCAACGTTATCTTCCACGGATTCGGTATGCTTCTGGTGTCTGTACTGCTAGTCAGCTGCGCCTGGAATACGGTACTTGCTCTCTAAGTAGCCTCTTCTGTCTTTCTCCCTCTCTTATTTGGTATAGAACTGCGTATACTGTTGTCTAATATAAAGTTGTATATATATGGTATATAAGAATTGAGTTGTTGTAATAACTGTTATTGAAGTTAATTGGTGTATTTGATAGTAGTATTTGGTTAGTGTGCACACAGTTCACTTAATTTGGTGTATTCATTTACTTTTTTAAAGAGCAGTTACTTTTGAAGTATTTGGTTCCTTGTTAATGAATGTAAATAGCTTGCTTCAAGTTGTGTAAAGGTTTCTTGTTCCAATAGTACTGTTAGTTGGTAAAAGTGCTCCTCCCCAGCCCAAGTTGTGATTTTTCTCCCTGTTAATAAATGGCCACATGTTTTGAATTTTCAGTCTGTCTGGTCTTAATTTTCCTCTCTCAATTAAAAAATTCACCGAACCCGCATTAGGGAACGGACAAATCCAATAACCGGAAAAACTTAAATGTAGCGTCACTGTAGCTCATAAACAGTTCTGAGAGATCAGGTTTGTTTTACAGCACAAATATAAATATGAATGTTAACATGTTGCCTAAAGATGGGTTAGACTAGAATATCATCTTTCAGAATATATATTCTCAAGTATTTAGTAACTTATTTATAAATAGTTGGATTGAAAATATTCTCCTGTTGTTGAGCTATACAAATGATACTCCAATACAGGTTGATTTTGATTTCTCAAATAAGTTAAAATTATCTCATGTGATTCTTGGCTGATATAATATTTCTCAGTTATTACCAAGACATTTTTCCTGCATAATGTCATAATCTTTGCCACACGTAACCTATGCTTATGAAAAATAATTAGTTGTTAATGAAAACAACTGTCTCATTAAGAAAGGAGAAATTCCCATGAAAGGAGTTTTGAGAGTGTAGTAAAACTCAAAAATCTATTATTAAGTCAATTGTGAAGTCTTTTGCTAGCTACACCATACATTTACCTGTAACCCACAAAGCAGTATAATTTCATAAGTAGAATCTAGGTGTTTCTAATGCACTCATCACTTGTCTTAAGCAATACTTCATTGCTGACCTAACGTGTTATAAAAAAGAACTTATACATGGATATGATAAATTATCTTTTTGTATCTAATTTTTTCTTAATATTGATCAATGAAATATTTGCTGTCTAAACATTAGAACTATAGAATAATTTAAATGTGTGAAAGACAAGCTATTGTTAAGCAGTTCTCAAAATATTTTTCTCTATTCGTTTCTCATCAATACAGTCACAAATGGGCTGGAATCTGTTACATTACAGTACTAATCTAAAACTGCTTTCTGGAGTTCCCCTTCTAATCAATTACGGACCCTCTCCAATCTGGTGTCTGTCCCCAGCACTCTATAGAAACAGCTTTCATCAAAGACTCTAGAAACTTCTTCCTGGCCAAAGCAGTACTCTATCTTCCTCATCCCTGAGAACCAGAGGAGGACTATATCTCTTCTGAGTTTTATTTGGAGGATACTCCTCACCTCCCATCCAGCTTTCTGCAGGAGTCCCATAGGACTCATTCTTTGGCCTGCTCCTGTTCTTCCTCTATACCCTGTCTTTGGATGATCTCATTTGCAAACATGATTTCAGCTCTACATGGACTCCTCACAGATCTCTCTCTTTCCACTACTGACTTGATTCATTCTGTCCAAACTAAAATCTCAGGATGTTTTCCTGATGTCTACTTATTGATTTCAAGATACCAGTTTAAGATCAACATGGCCAAAACAGAGTTTTTCATCTCTTCCCCCCCACCCCCTGCAAACCACTTCCTCCTTTCTCAGTCCCCCTTCCCATCGCTCCTTCCTGGACCTGTCCTTCCGTTTTGCCAGGGTCTTCATGGAGGTCACCTCAAGTCTTCTATCTATTTAGATCCCAAGATGTGTGGAATGGCAGACTGTGGTATTTCTCTTGATTACTTGACATCAACTCATATGCCAGGACTTATGGCCTGATATAAAGCCAATCAAAGTCTATGGGAGGTTTCCTATTAACTTCACTGGGCATTGGATCTGACCCTTTATGAAGAGTGATATATATTTTGTCCACTTATGTTTACTATGTCCTTTTTTACATTATTTAATTTATGAAATGTATTCTTGTAACACTAGGTCTGTATGCATTTTTCCAATTTTTACTCAGTCTTATTCAGCCATTGTTTGCTAGTTTTAGTTTTGTGGTGTTTGTAATTCTTTTTTTATTCACTATTTCCTTCAGTGCTATTAAGGCAAAGTTACAATAAAAGATTAACATACTATATCGTACATAACTTATTTACTTATTCAGGATCAAGTTAATATGCAAAGAACCTGGGTAGAGGAAAAAGTGAACTATATAAATCAAATATTGTAATAATTATATTGCAGGTCTAGAATTTATTTTCACTTGATCATTGGGCCAAAAGTGGGTTGTGGGGAACAAGTTTGGATACAACAAAACTTTAATGGAACTTATACCCAACACTTGAACCAAGTTTCCACAAGATTTGGCTGTTTCTCTCTCTTTCCAATATTCTCAGTTCACCTGGAATGAATGCAGAAACACCAGAGTACCACAAGAATTTTCTATTGTCATGTTATTTCTGGTCCAACCAGAATCTAAAAATCTCAAGAAAATCTGTTCCCATAAGATTTCAGCTCAATTTTTCAAACCCAATGTTTTTAGATAAACATTTTAAAATTTGTCTGATTATCAGAATTATTGAACTGCTAAATCACTTGAAGTTAACCCATCACTGAAGACCAAACCCTGCAGTCCTTACTTAACCGATTTCCCAGTGGGAGGTTCACCTGAGTTAGGCCTGTGGGTTTTCGCCTTACGTATGCAAGGCTTGAAGGAAGAAGGAAATGATGAAAAAAGTGAGTACCATCAATTAGCTCATGATGAGAAAGGAAGGTGTGTTAATGAGTGAACAGCATCACAAAGGAAATGATCATCTTGGTCTGCACTGCCATATGAAGTATCCCTAAAACACTATTGGAGGGTTTTGACACATAGGCTTCAGTGGCTCCTATATTGTCATAAAGGGAGAGTGCAGTCTCATACAGATACCATCTCCATATAGATGCTTTGACTCTCAGAAGTTGTCACTAGAGCTGGACTAAAATTTTCCAGTGGAACAGCTTTTTATTGGAAAATGCTGATTTGACAGAATCAAAATATTCTAGGAACATGTCAATTCCATTAAAAATTCTAACAGAAACCAGGCAGCAGGCTGGGCATGGTTTCCTGCCAGCCAACTGGCTACTGCAGATCTCTGGCTCCTTGGCAGTCCACATACCAGGCCGCTTCAGAGCATGGCAACCTGGATCTCATGTTTCCCAGGTAATCAACTCCTTGGAAGGTGGGCTTCCCAGCTGGCTGATTACCAGGACTGCCCACCTGGCAGTGGGTGGGCAGGCTACCTCACTCCACAGGTGGCCAGCTTCCCAGACAGCCTGGAATTTTTCAAAACTTTCCTTTCCATGGAAAATTTGCATTTTTGAGTTTTTCTTCTGATTCATGACATTGGCGTTTGGGTTTTTTTGTAAATGCAAAATTTTCTGTGAAGAGGAAAGTTCAGATACCACAGAGCTCTAGTAGTCATGTTGCTATCTGACAGTCATCAGACAAAAGAACAACTCAAAACAATGCTACAGATAAAAGTTTCAATACTTTGTAACTAAGTTAAGACCAACCTGCATTTCTGCTATATTCAGCTAGACAGGTTTATTTTTTATACTTACCTGTTATTTGATTTTTCTCTCTTTAAAATTGCCAATAAAATATTGATTTTAAAATGACCTGCACTAGTCTTAGAACTTCTAGTTGGGGTGGTTATGGAGGGGCACCACAAAAAGAAACTATCTTCTAGGGAGGCAGACAAAGCAGTAGACAATGGCTGAAGTACATGATTTCAGGTATAGAGAAGCCTACAATCTGCTGATGGCAAGAGCCAAGAAACCTGAGAAACACTAGGTACAGTTACAACTCTCAAAGCAAAGACACTTGAAATTGACATATGGTTTTGGTTTTACTGAAATCCTGGTTAGTGATGCTGCTTTGGAAAATTTATGTTACGAAAGCTGAGGCATTCTGCATTTCCATTATAGGGCCCTGTGTCAGTGGCTTATAACCTTGCTATATTTAAACCAGTCATTCTGAAATTTCCATGCTGGGAGTGTACCACGTGCTGAATTAATTTTAAATTTCAGTTGAAACAGTTCAACTGTTTCCAAAATGAGATTAAGGAAAATACGTTGTTTTGCCCATAACCATTTCAAGGAGAAGCTCTACCACCGCCATGGTTTGGAGCAGTGGAGAGCAGAGGAGAAGAAAGGCATGGAATGGGGGAGAAAGAAATAGAGAAGGACAAGCTGTGGAGCAGAGGGACAGGGGACTTTATAACAGCTCAGGTACAATCCCCTTCAGAACTTGGAATTAAATCCATTATTCTGGAACTCAACACTCCTTTGCTGTGTAGCAAATAGTTTTGAAACCCATTAGTAATGTGAGAGTGTCTATCTCCCTCTTGTGCAATATCTGCATAAAAATAACAGCCTATTACTCTTATCAGTTTCTCCTTTAGATCAGTTAATTAGCGGACTGTGCTATGGGTCTGCAGGTTCGAACCCAGCTAATGATAGATATGGAGGATTTTATTCCATATGATGGAATTTCTAATTTTAAGTTTGCTTGTTAGAATTTTAGGAAATTATATCCAAACAAACCAAAAAAAGTATAGTAAAAGAATGTTAAGGTTGCTAAATCAAGAACTCAAGAGTTGGAAATTAAGGTTATTTGTGCACCTTGTACATAGGCATTTAGTATAGCCTTTAATTACATGATCATGTAGTGACTTTGCATGTAGGATTTTTTATTTTTCTATTTATAGTGATATTGCAAAATATCTGAAAGAACGCATTTCTCATAAGTAGCATACATGGTTTGTTTTACTACAAGCTTGTTTACACATGAAGATTAATCCAGAATAAAATTGGGTGTGATTTAAAGTGGATTAACTATTTCTGATCAATCGCATATGTGGTCACTCTTATTCTAGAATAAACATGATTTATTCTGAATTAGGTTAATCCACTTACATAGAATATGCCACAATTATTCCAGAATAAGAGTGTCCACCTGTGGAATTTATCAGGAATAGCTATCCAGAATAGTAAACAAGCCCTTGTATGCAAATGTAGCCCATGAGGCTAGTCTGTAGCTTGCCATATTGCATAATGCAGAGATCGGCAACCTTTGGTACGCGGCCCATCAGGGTAAGCACCCTGGTGGGCTGGCCTGGTTTGTTTACATGCTGCATCACCAGGTTCAGCCAATCGCAGCTTCCACTGGCCGCGGTTCGCCGTCCGAGGCCAATGGGGGCTAAAGGAAGCAGCGCAGGCAAAGGGATGTGCTGGCTGATGCTTCCCGCATACCCCATGATGCTGGATTCTCTGAGTTCTCTTATTCTGTTGCCTGAATTGGGAAAAGAGCTTAAATATCTTCTGGTCAGGTCATTGATGAGCTATAATGAACACTAGCTCATAAATTCAGGTCAACACAATCGGGAAGATACCTGTCTGCTGGGTATTATTAATAATCAATATTATTTGAGTGGTGACAACAATTTTCTTGGCATTCTATAAAACACAATAATAGACTGTATCTGCCTTGTAAGGGATACAATAAAAAGAGATATAAAAGGACAGGATTCACTAGGAGATATAGTAATGGATAGTGTTTAGACTATTTTTCCCCTCACTTCATTTCTTATGGGCACCATGGCAGAAATGTATTTGTTTTTGTTTATTGTAGAAGGTGTTAAATGAGGAGAGAATGACAATCAGAATGTCTGGACTAATTCTTCAGGATTTTGAAACATAGAAAGGGCAAGATTCTTTCTCCTTCCTATCTTATTGATATAAAACTATGGATAAGGCAAGTTTTCCTTCAATATTTTGAAAGATACTTCTTGACAATTCTCAGTTTGTGGAAGAAGTTGGAGAGGTATTTGAAAGAGGAAGAGGAAATTCCTACCCAGGCAGATATAGGTAGCAGATGGTGAAGTCTACTTGTAAATGAATGCAACAATTGAGAAAGGGGAGTATTACGTTGTGGCATTTTTAACATCTGATGTAGCAGAAACATCTATCTGGAAAATAACTTAAATTGTATCTCAATGTTTTATCAGCTACAGAAGAGATAAAATTAGGGCTTATCTATACAGTCTGTAGACAGCTTCATTGACTGGAAGAATCCTCTAGCAGTTCAGCTGTAATAGACCAAAATATCAGGGGTTGTAAGGAAATGAAAGAGAGAAGGCCATCAGAGCACCTTAGCCCATGCCGAGTGTCTGGACCGATGGCCCCAGGCTCCTGTAGAACTTCCAGTGTATGTGCTAAGCAGGGGATCTGTACCTTCTAGGAGTAAAATTGCTGCCCATTCCACAGGGAGTATCCCCATGCCTGGAACAATTAGAGAAAGCTCCACAATGGACACCCCCTCATTTTCCATCTACATTTTCCTTAGTTAGTGTGGGCTTTTGTTCCAAATAAGTTATATTATTTCAATCTTTCAAATAAACATAAAATAAAATATAAAAAGGATAATACACTTCTAAGGCAAGTGACTCCAGTGAGATAACAGACACCAGCTTTTAATGGTGTCTCACATTAGCAACTTGTGGTAAGAAGATCTCTTAATGACAAACTGCAAAATGGTTGCTTGAAAAAGGACTGCAGATTTAAGATCCATACTAAATGCGCAGAACTAAAACAAGAGAAATCCTTTCCTTTCCATTACACTTCTGAAAATAAGTCTATTCCTTTACATTTGTGGTTTTACACATCACTGCTGATAATTGCACACTTAGAGCCAGATTCTCAGCCACGGCTGAAGTATATCTACCATAAGACGGGGAAGGAGATGAAAAGGTCACTTAAAGCTCCCCTGATCCTGCTGCCACTGTGTGAAGCAATGTTCACTCTACTGAGTTAGAGCAACCTTGGGGACTGGTCTTACTTATACTGACTACTAATGATCAAAAAGAGCCTAAACCACAGCAAAGAATTTAGCAATGCCCTAACCATTCCTCCTTTCCTCCAACCAAACCCCTTTTCTCCTGCTATTCCAGTAACTAGAAGTGAGAATGACATAAGAACCTCTATGACAGTTCTACACTCCCTTAAGATGGGGTGATTTTTTTCAGGGCCAAATATACCATCTTTAGGCCTAGATCTCACCAGCAGTACAATGAAAAGCAGGAGAATCTGGCTCTTAAAAAAATTAGCTCTTGCTGTTTGGTTGAATGAGTGTATGATGCATTGTGTCCTTTATATTTCTTTGGGACACTTCAGTTTATTTAAGGAAAATGGAATATAAATGACAATCAATCACTTTGATCAAAGTCCAGAATTTTGTGCGGATATATTAGGGCTATTTTCTTAAAGATATATTTTATGTATATAGTTGCTTGTCACTACATTGTCTTTATTTGGTAAGATTATGTGCAAGCTCTTCTAGATTATTTTTTTTCCCAGTTAAAAGGGGGAAGACACTGGTTGTGTACATAGCAGTGAAATAATTGTAAGTGCCACGTTCCCAAGCATGGCTTCCAACTTTGTCTACGAAAATGCACATAATCCCTTTTATGTACATAAACATCTATTTCCTGATTCAGATGCCCAATGAGATGAACAAATGCACATGATAAAATAGTATCCTCAAATGAATTTAGAGGACAGTTTGACTGAAAATATGGCCAAAAAATTCCTAAAAATTATTTAATTTATAACCTAATGTTTTAGAAAATAGAAAACTGCAGTTAAATTCAACTAATTTATTTCAAATTCTTTATTCTTATTATAGTAATTCTTTTAGGAAGATGTTTATTCTTCATACTGGAATAAAAAACTTTTATACACTGGGCAGTGTTGCTTTTTTAGTATTGCACTGCAAAATTCAGTTCCCTGAAAATTGTGATGTTTTGAGGTCACTTGAGTTCAGCTTTGACTTTAGCACTCTTCCAGGTGCAGAAACCTCACCTTCTCTGTGGTAGGAGTCATCTCATTGATTGTCTTCAGTAAAAGGAAATGGCTCATGCATCTTTTGTACATTATAATAAATGTCCTTTTGCATTATAATTGAATGGTGATTGTTGTGGTCAATCAATGAGAAAGGTTAAAGGAGCTTCTCTGCCAGCATTTTTAATGGAGAAGTCGATTAAGATTCAGTTTAATCATTCTGGCTGCCTCAGAATTAAAGCAACAAAGCCCATCAATGGCACTATAATTACCAGTCTTTCTGTAAGTTTACACTGCTATTTATGCAGCCATAAATTTTGTTATAATGCACAGCATGACCAGGTTAACTCACTTTGTTTGTAATGCAAAATATTTCCCTTAATTGTATTGTGGATAAGAAATTGTTATGATGAAGTATATATAATTCAGTCTCATAAAAAAACTGGGTAGACTCTGACTGAAGTGAATCAGCATGGTCGTTTGTGTTAAATAGTTTAAAGTCATGGCCTTAACCTTGGGATACTTGAAACATATTTCACTTTATTGAAGATAGGGACTAGCATCTCTCACAGGTGACTATAAAGGATCAAATATATTATTCTAATCCCTGTTCCAAAAACAGAAAAAAGGTGATGATATAGTACCTATTGTGTGCTGCAAGGAACGAAAAATTCACATCAGGGACGTAGGTGCAAATCTATTTTAGACATAGCCTTTAAAATGTTTCTGAAATTGAATGATTAAGTGGCTATAAACAAGAAAAAAAATCCTGAAATTGATTTCACTTATTAATTAATTTGAACATATAAAGGTCTTACAATAAATAGCTAAAAAAATAGAAAAATTGCTCTTGTCAAATGGGAGAGACTATCAGATCAGTTTGTTTTCTTGTGATATTAATACTTATAAGCATGTTCATCATTATTTTCCCCCTATTTTGTTACTGCTAAATATAGAGTGACAAGACGTTCCAGGTTATCAGGTATATCCTAGCTTCATTAGAGTGTCCTTCCATTCTGGCAAATTACATAGAAATCAGGTTGTTGTCCTGGTATTTTTTTAGTACTCGTGAAAGGTATTTGTTTGAAGAACGGCTAGCCAAAATCTCCAAAGGTAATAACAAAATGTTTAAGTACATCAGAAGCAGGAAGCCTGCTAAACAACCAGTGGGGCCCCTTGATGATCGAGATACAAAAGGAGCACTTAAAGATGATAAAATCATTGCTTCAAATGACCAGCGCACCTCTTTGTGTCCAAAGATGTGATCTGAGTAGTTGCTATCTTAGCTGCAATTTATTTTTAGTTTATTTTTAATGTTTCTCTAATGATCCTTCCAGTCATACTGTGATGAACTGTCACCAGGTCTTGACATAATTAAATGTAACATATCCAACATTAAAAAATCTGTTTAAACAATGATTAATCATTAATGCATGGCATCACATAATTTGGTTTAATGTAATGTATCCTAATTGAATCTCTTCTGGAGTCAATTAAACTGATTGAGAATTTGTCTAG
>NC_133769.1:294468684-294481239 GCF_003597395.2 Chelonoidis abingdonii
GAGAAAGTGGATAAGGAAAAGTTATTTACTTATTCCCATAATACAAGAACTAGGGGTCACCAAATGAAATTAATAGGCAGCAGGTTTAAAACAAATAAAAGGAAGTTCTTCATGCAGTGCACAGTCAACTTGTGGATCTCCTTACCTAAGGAGATTGTGAAGGCTAGGACTATAACAGCATTTAAAAGAGAACTAGATAAATTCCTGGAGGTTAAGTCCATTAATAGCTATTAGCCAGGATGGGTAAGGAATGGTGTCCCTAGCCTCTGTTTGTTAGAGGATGGAGATGGATGGCAGAAGAGAGATCACTTGATCATTGCCTGTTAGGTTCACTCCCCCTGGAGCACCTGGCATTGGCCACTGTCGGTAGACAGATACTGGGCTAGATGGACCTTTGGTCTGACCTGGTACGGCCGTTCTTATGTATTGCTAGACTGACGTCCTTTTATTCGGAAGCTTTCTTTTTATCAATAGAATAGATATAGCAGAAGCAGCAGTAGGTCAAACTAACTTATACTGCTACACCAACTTGTTTCAAACTAAACTGAAGTTCATCCTCTCCAGGGTGACAGGGTAGTACAGTTGATGTAGAAGAGAGAGCAGTCCTACACTCTGAACTGTACAGGACATAGAAGAGATGAAGTAATAGGCCTTTTCCAATGCTAACTTTTTTGAATACTTGGCCTCTCAGAGTGTTGAAAAAGGTGTAATTTCATTTTAGTTATGGTAATGATGTTTTTTGTGATGTCCAGACAAAATTATAGGAGCAGATTTGATTTCAAAGTCACCCCAGAAGTGCGTGTCTTTGGAGAGGTGCAGACTAGAGGATCCTTTTCAGGCCCTCCTCTGATTACTCAGCAAGAGAAGGCATGTTCTTTCCTTATAACTGTGATGTTCAGAGAACTAAATCCTAGGTCAGGGGTTGGCAACCTTTCAGAAGTAGTGTGCTGAGTCTTCATTTATTCACTCTTGTGGTAAACGTTTGTCTCAAATCTGGACTTAGAGTTCAACATCTGAGTGTTTACTGTGAACCTCCCCCAAGCTTATACCCAGCTTGGATCTTATCTCGCTGCCACCAGACAGGAATACAGCGCCCGCCTCGCTCTGGTCCCCCCAGACTTTCCCTGGAGAAACCCCCCAAGACCCAGACCCCTGGGTCTTCCTATCTCACCCCCCAGCTCCCCCCCCTTTTCCTCTGGGTGAGCCTGGGCGATGCTATACTTAACTCGTGAATGGCAAAACCAAGAGAACTATTACCTCCCTCGAGGCTATGTATTCAACCGTATCACAGCTAACAACCAGGAGGTTCACCCCTCCCTTGTCTCCTAGCAGTAACTAGAGAAAAACCTCACACACAAAAGACAGAGTAGATCTTTCTCTCTTTCCCCGTAGCCTGTTCCCGGCTTGGGGACAATAGGAAGTCACCACAAGATGTAAGGCTTCCTCTCCCCCTCCCTGTCTTCCCGTGAGGGAGACAGATACCTGGTTCAGAAATTTCTATCCCTTTGCCTCACTAGGAAAAGAAACTCCCACAAGTTTTAAAAAGACAACTTTAATAATAAAAAGAAGAAATACAAAAACCAATTAATACTTTTGCATTAAGAGATCAATACAGGCTCTTGCTTATAAGAATATGATAAACAGTCTGATTTAAAAAGATAGCCCAATTAAACCAGTCCAAGCAAATCAACATCCATGTAAATACAAATCAAAGCACATCACAGCCGATTACTTTGTTTCCTTTGTACTCATAGATGTTTAGTAGAATTTTGGAAAGAAGATGGAGTTAGAAGAAAAGCTTGTTTACTCACAGCGAGGAAACAAAAAGACCCCGAGTTTCCAGTCCTCCCAGACTTTAAAAATAATCCAGGTCTCTGATTGGTCTCTGGTCAGTGTTTGGTTCCCCCTTTAGTTCACCCTTTACAGGTAAAAAAGAAATGAACCCTTACCTATCTACTTATGACAACTCTTAATTTAAGGTTTGTGTGCCAGTAACTTAACATTTTAACATTTTAGAAGGTCTCTTTCTATGTCTATAATATATAACTAAACTATTGTTGTATATAAAGTAAACAAGGTTTTTAAAATGTTTAAGAATCTTCATTTAAAATTAAATTAAAATGCAGAGCCCCCCAGATCGGTGGCCAGGACCCAGGCAGTGTGATGCCACTGAAAATCAGCTCACGTGCCTCCTTTGTCATGTGTGCCATAGGTTGCCTACCCCTGTGCTAGGTTATCATAAAAACAAAACACCTATGATTTGATGAAATATTTTCATATTCTTTCTCTTTCACTACATACACATATATACACACACAACCTTTTTTCCACCAGAGACCATGTTATATGTTAATTTCCATTTGTGCATATGAAATAAAGCTGGATTATATGGTTCCTGTTGCAGTTAGCTGACTGGTCATGTGATGTGTTAGGACAATCATTCCTTTCCAGCAGATTTCAATCAGGTGATCAGCAATCTAACAGCAATTTATGAAAGGGAGTAAAAAGTCATATACTACTAAAATTCCATTGATACTGAACCCTTGAATATAATACTTGCTATTATTTAGGAAATGTATGAACTTAATGGAATTTAATGGCAAAGCTAAGGTGAGAGAGATTTCAGGTTTAATATAGGGACCTGTGCATTCAAACTTTTGTTTCCTACTGCCTATGACTCATATGTACCTGTGGTAACAATACATTCAGAGAGGAATCTTTCATGTATTTCTTCAAGTTAGTTCTTTCAGTAGCAGGAAATGATGAAAACCAGTAAAGCAGATATCTTAAGAATGTAACTCCCTAAATCCATCTCCAAAGAGGTAAAGAAAAACGTGCGAATCAGTTATTTATGAAACATTCATATTTTAACAGGAGTATCAATATACAGTGAATGTCATTGATATTAAAGTCATGAGCTTAATTCTCTAAAAAAAACAAAACACATACAGTAAGCAATTTGGCATAGCTTCTTCAGATTTTATACATAAAAGTTAAAATAAGATTGACTCATCTATTGAGTGCTTACTGGCTTGTAAGCAGAGAAGAGATGAGTGTGCCAGAATGAAAATCATATGGACCGGGAATTCCCCTTCTGTTGACCACAGAAGGTATAGGCATAATCCATCAAGAACAGAATGCATGCCATACTTTGTTCATTAGCATTTAAAGAGGCTGTTTGGCATCAGACAACAAGAACTTGGCAGCGGAATGTTTGTCAGTTAATGACAATCCACAGCTTTTTCAAGAAAATAGTGCTACATATTAAATCATTCTACCTTTTTCCATGCAATCTGATTCTGGGATGCCAGGTTTGCATAATGGCAACCAACACATGGAGAAAACACATAGTCATGCAGGACAAAAAATTGGAACAGATTTGTTGGCAACTTATAAACAAATTGGGGACTGATTTGCAGGATTCATGAACGTCTCTTAAAATGTCTTTATGATTACATATTTCCTGAAGAACACCAGAGTGTTCATCATCTCTGCAAGTTATATTCTTTGAAGGAGGTATAGAAAAGTGGAGCATTCAGATTATGGCAAGGGAGATAGAAACCATATCAAAGATTCCTACTTTATGGCTCCAAGATAATCACCAACATTGTCCTTTATTAATGACTCTTTCACCAACATGGCTATAAATTCTCTTGCCTTCCCTACATACTTCATGTGGCTTAATTTCAAATTTTAGCAGTACTCCTAAACTTTTAAGGGAAAAGATTTAAATACAGAAAATGGTGATACATTCTAAAATAGGATTTAAGCTGCTCTAAAATTGCCCCTCATCCCCCCCTTTTTTTGCTATGTTATTTGGTTCTACAGTTTTCTGAATTTCTGAAAATTCCTCAGTCTTGCTGCATTATTTGTGATTATGAGAGAGATGCTTCGTTTCTATGTTGAAACTGTTTGTTGATTAGAGATAGGACCATGCTGTAAAGTCCAGGTCCAGATCTGAACCTGGATTTCAAACTTTCCAAAGTTCAAGAGTCTTTGTATCTGGCAAGGAGGGCAAGTTGGCTCATCCCATTATAAAAATATGAACTATTTGCTACATTTGCAGCTGGATTTGGAATTTCACCTTCCCTCCTCAACACCCCTCCCCTCAACCTCCAAAAACAGCAACCGTGGTTACTTACTGTGAGAATTAGTTCCTTAAGAGTGTCACCTTGTATATTTACACTTAAAGGATGTGCAATGGCCCCCTCACTCCAGCAATAACCTTCAAGAATATTTTACAAAGCATTGCTTATTGGAGCCATTATTTTGTGGCACCACCTGATGCAGTTCCTTTGACAAATCCAAGAGGCCCATAAGAGTGGAACTGCCTAGAAGAGGGGAAAGTAGGGTGAGTACTTCAATTACACAGAGGCAGAATTCAAACAACAATTTACCATGATAAATAACCATTTTTTGTTTGTTAAAGTGGCTTTTGCATATTCGCACTTGTGGATGTTCAGTGAGCAGTAGATTCCTCAGGAAGATTGAGCTGAATATTGCTAATTAAACAATGACTGCACAACTGTTCTTCCAAAGGGAGCACCAGATGTAAATGCCAAGTTGAGAGTGTAACACTATGCAAATTTGTGTTCAGAATTCCAGGTAGCTGGAGGTTTCTGTGATGGAAACTTTTCAGAGGCAGGCCATTGATAAATTACATTACACATACTTTAAAGTGACTTTACTTTTTGAGAGCCATGTAAATGGATCTTAGTGGAAATTAGTATTGGATCCAGAATCACTAAGACCTTCCACCACGAGCTTCATGAAATATGGAATTTAGTTAAGAATCACTTTTCAGCAACCATTGTATAATCTATGAACCTCCTTACCTAGAAAGGGAGAAAGAATATATCATCCTATTACAACTATTCTTCTACTTTTCTTCCTATACTCCCTGCAATTTAAATGTTGGATACATATTATTAGATTTAATCTTTGGAGTGACTGCAGAGTTAGCATGAATGAAAGTCAGACTAGAAATCTAAGCTCCCTAGCTTTCCCACAGGCCAGAATCTAAATCAGTTCAAAAGACATCAGAATAATATTGCTAACGTGACACTCTAGTCCATTCATCAGCAAAACAGTAATAAATATGAAATGGAGCAACAATGTAGTTTATACAAATAAGACATTATACAGAGTCCATAAGTCAGTGTCATAGAAAAGGGGCATAGTGATAGGGCATGTTGGCCTTCCCAGACAGCATGAGAATGTGGGATAGGACCTGGAGGACAGTCCATACTCCAGAATGCCCTATTGAAACATTCAGTCAATGCGTCGCTTCCACAACGAGAATGGTCTCCTTGGGTAGTCCTATTCCCTACAATAGGCTCTTGGGCTAGCTGGCTGGGGCACAGGGAAGTCGATAATAGCATGCCAGGCAGAAGAATACTCCTTCCTGCTCTGCTCTCCATTGCAAAGCCCACCCTTTCTCCCCATCTTGGTGGTTATCGGTGCATGGCATTAATGAGTTTGTGGTTTGATTTGCTGGTTGTGTTTTGGGTTTCATAGAACACTGCAGTTCCAGCTGGCAATATCCATGGCGTGCAGCCATGTGGATATGTGTCCAGGTACAGATGGACTTCATCACTGATGACATGGAGATTGATAGCCCTGGAAGAATTTCATGGACTTCCTATTGACATTGAGGACTTCTACAGTCATTTTGCACTGACATCCTATGGTGTTTGAAGACTTCTCCAGTCTGTTAGCACAGGCATTTTGAGAACTATGTGGTCTATTTTAGATGTGCTGTTTATGGTTGAATCAGCATAGATTTTCTTTGATGTATTGATTGATATGTTGTTTATTTTACAGGATCACAACTTTGGGCAGCAGGGATGTCAAACTCCCCTCTTTAGCAGGGTAGATATTGCTTTGAGTGGTTAATTCTTCCTAAACCAGAGAAAACAGGAGGTTCTGAGAAAGTCTTCATCATCCTTTCTCTGAGATTTAGGCATCAACACACCTTTCTCAGGAAAAGATATTGGATCTATGATGAGCCATTCTGCAATGCCATGGGGTTTCCTAGGCAGTAGGCTGCTCTGGGTTGCAGGCAATGTTTAGACCTTGTTAGTCATAAGAGCTCTGATAGGACCTTAGTTTTAAATAGCTATTAAGCTCTGGAACTGTACTGCTCTGGATCTGAGCATGAGAATGAAGAAAGGCGGGTGATAGAAGGTGTATCTGTAGCCTCTCCCCTTTCACTGCTGTCAGTAAAAGTTGTGCTGAGAAGTTATCCTGTTAAGAAATCAATATAGTTCCTGATGTCTATATGTGGTCCTCATTAACCCTGGCAATTCATGATAAAATTGGTGCATCCTGTTTATAAGGGCATGATCCTGCACACGTTGAAGTCAAAGACAGTAAGCTAGGACCCTATATTGAACAGAATGATTGGCAAGCACAGGGAAAGGGGAAGAACACTGATTATCCAATCCGATAATAGAATATTGAAAAAGTCAAAGTAATATATAACTAGTCTAATAGAGAATGAAATAAAATTCTGATGTTCACACTCCCGAAAATAGTCCTGCAAACACCTAACTTCATTCATGTAGTCCCATTGATTTCAGTGGGTCTCTGCAAGGGTGCTAGAATCCTCACTAGTGTTTGCTTTGCAGGATCAGTGCCTAAGACTGTAACTCTCTGACTTACTTGGGCAGTGTTCAAGTATATTTAATCTTTTTCATTCATGCTACATATTTTAGAATAGGGCTCACATAATCAGTTCTGTTTTAATGACAGTAGATAAAGATTCAGTACTTTAAAATATCATTAAAATGTTGTTCTAGTGATTTCAAAGGTATAGTATAATTCAAACATCAGTTCTATGTATGTCTTTTGTGGTTTATGTGTTTTTCTGTTAATGTTTAATGTGGTTCTTTATGTTGTTTATTGTGTGTTGGTTAAAGAAATTCAAAGATGATGGTATTGTGTTAACATAAAAGTCTTCTAATACAGAAACAGGACTTCAATATGATGCATGCATAATAATGGTGGGTCTTTGTTTATAATAAACATTTTAAATGACTATATTTTGCTCATAAATACTCTAAGTAGGATGATCTATGAGATTTCTAATTTATTCTTGTTTAAAATTTAACCATGCTTTTTTAAAGCATATCAATTTTGTTAATACCATGTAATTAAAACATGTCAGTGCACAGCAAGTTTTAGTCTAAATTAATGACTATGAGAATTATTTTAATTAAATAACCAATTATAGAAAAATCGCAAGCATGAGAGCTGACATTTAAATGAATTTCATTTAAATTGCTTCTTAACATTGTCCTATCTAGGATACTAAAGCAAAATGAACTATTGTATCAACATAGATTATCACTATTTTTGTATGCATATAATGTATTCATATTCAATCACTGGAACAGAGCTGAATACTTTATATTGATCTGATACTTCTATTAACAAAATACAACAGAAAGATCTAAAGTACAAACAAGAAACCCCTGTAGTTCTGCCACACAATGCTGCTGTATTTCCCTTTTTTAAATATGTATTTTAATGTTTCACTTACTGTCCCATTTTTAGACTTCATCTTCAACATGGTTAAATGGTGAATTGCTAAAGCTTTTTGTAATTTGAAGGGTTTTCTGGCCCTGGTTTAATTTGAGTTTACAAGAAATACCAGAAAGGGAAATACAATTTTCTTATATCAATCTGCAAAAGATTAACTTCATTTCCTTAATTTGGTACATGTGTTAAGAGAGATTTTGTTCAGTTTCAACTAGAAAATAGAAGCAGCATTAACTAAATAACTCTTCTTACTGCATGCAAAGCATTACTGTGTTTGGTATAACAGTCACATTCAATCTTGTCGGATGCACAGTTAAAAAAAGTGCCAGGAAATTCTAAAGCTATTGTCAACATGGAATAATAATATAACCCTTTTCAAAACTATCCTTCTCTATGGTAGCTTTGAAGATGAAGCAGGAAAAAAAAGGCTCCTGCATTTTTGTTCATTGATTAACCCAGTAATGTTATGTATAAATAATGTATCTGACAGTATGGCAGCCCACTTGGGACATTATGCCATTTACTACAAAATAGGATGCAACATGCAACTGAGCAGCAAGAACAAATTAAACATCTTTTCTTGGTAACTTTAGCATTTTTATTAGGTGATAAACATCATAGTGAGGGGAAAAGCAGATGTAGATATTTCAACAATATTAACTTTAATCTAAAGCTATCTGGAGTGACAACATAATATTTATATATTCTTTAAACCACACATGCTATTTCCAAAAAAACATTGTCCTGCTCTCCTTTACTTCGTGGGACTCCCAAGAAGATCAGGCAATGCAAGGACTGATGTCAGGATATGGCTCTCCAGAAAATATTTCTAAATATTCAAATGAAATTTTGTCCCAATACACTGTAACTAATTTCAGTGAACTATTAGGTACAATCTTGTTCTTTTACTTTGCAACACTGAGATACTGTACAATGAAACAATTACAATGTTAATACAGATGTGTATTTAAAAGTTATTGCTTATGTGCAGTGCCTATTTTGTAACACTAATAAAATGACTAATGCCGAAATCCTCATTAAAGATTATAGCATACAAAATTTCATTTTAAAGCCTTTTTTGGCTTAAGCACAAAGATGTTTCTGAAACTTATAAACTGTCTCTCTTCCATTCCTGCAAAATAGAAACAGATTATTTTTAATGTTAAAATA
Organism: Chelonoidis abingdonii; assembly: GCF_003597395.2. Lineage (NCBI taxonomy): Eukaryota > Metazoa > Chordata > Testudines > Testudinidae > Chelonoidis > Chelonoidis abingdonii. The sequence goes on from NC_133769.1 coordinate 294,477,397, forward strand.
AAAATGTTCTAATGTTGAAATTATTTATCTAAGATTCAGCCCAGAATGTCTCAGTTATAGCCTACTGATGACTGGTGTTTTTAATGGATCCACTGTGAGCCCCTTAATTATGTCAGCACTGGGTGAAAAAAATTAAAAATGGGTAATTAAAAAAGAGGAAAAGAAATTCAAACTAGTAAGAAGAGAAATACTACATTTGATCACGGTCTTTTGAAATATATTGCTTATCTGCATAACTTTGAATGACTCCAAACTACTCTCAGCGTTTGATTTATGATTCCTACACAGGGGATTCCTATAGGCATTGACTGCAATGCAACAAATAATAGACACTGTTCAAGTAGATGGACATTTCCACCAGTATTTATATTTTGCAGAAGTTACACAAATAAGAACATAACAGTGGGGCTGGGATTTCTAAAGTAATTAGGTGCCCGAATCCTATTGAAATTTCGTGGAAGTCAGGTATCTAGCTCCCATGGCCTCCTTTGAAAATCCTAGTCTATTTAAAACTAATCAAATACTCTTCTGTACAATTCACTACAGTACCTATTGAATGCTTGTAACTTTTCTCATCTCTTATATGACCTTTGCTAACTCAAAAGAGCTTTAAGCATGTGGAATAAAACAAGCTAAATGCACATTTAGACTCTCTGCTCCTTTACATCTTGAAAAAGCTACAGATTATTTCACAACTAAACAATAATTAATCTAATATTCCCTCATATGTAATAGTTATAATGGTTAATGTTTATATCTGAGGTAATTCCCATTGCACAGTGGAGAGGATTATCCACTTGATTAAAAATAAATCTTTCCACCCCACACTTGATTCTGTAAATCTCCTGGGGATTCTGACCCTAATTTCCTTTTCATTGACCCTCAAACTAAAGATGTGAAACCCATTTTGTGTGTCCAAAACTAAAAGTTACATTCTGGTAGAGGCAGATCAGTAATATGTTTGAACTCCTGTACCAACCCTAGTTGGAAACCAATTTCAGTTATTTACTCTGTGCATACAGTGGTTGCAATTAAAATCCAATGGTTAAGAGCAGTTTCCACATCACAGCCTCTGAGACAATTGAGTTATTACCTATTATGAGCAGGGGAAATAATGGGGAATTTGAGACATTGCAGTGTGGTAGCAATTGGACAATGAACACCAGTATATGAAATATTTAAGCTTATATATTGCTAGGTTATAATTGCTAGCCCATATAAAATGGACAAATGTTTATAATGTGGTTCTACTCTGAAAAGTGATTCTAAATAGCACCTTTTTTCTTTCACCAATAGCTAGGTTCCCAGTGTGTATTCAGAGTCATATCTCTCTTCTTCAGTGGCAAAAGTGTACATATATTTGAGCTGGATTCTACTCAGACTCATGTGTCATCAACAGAGCTGTTCTAGTTTTAAAGTTTCCAGAGCAATGCCAAAATCTGCCCTCATCTCCGCTTTGGAACCCCGGCAATGCCAATATGTCTACTCCAGTATAATTAGGGAAATAATTTTGCCTAGAAAAGAAATCTTATTTGCTGACAATAATATGTGGAACAGAGATTGACTTTCAGAGCCCAGTACAAGTATGCAGGGCTAAAAGTTGAGAAGGAAAAAAAAATATTTGCTGATAAACCAAATGAAATGGATATGGACTCACTAAAATAAACTAAATATGACACCCACTATGCCATTTTCATTACCACTTTTCAGAATAAACACTACACTTTATCAGCCAAAACCGATGCTCATTTGAATCAACTCAATAGGAGGACCATTCTGATGATGTCAAGTATCAGAGGGGTAGTCATGTTAGTCTGGATCTGTAAAAGCAGCAAAGAGTCCTGTGGCACCTTATAGACTAACAGACGTTTTGGAGCATGAGCTTTCGTGGGTGAATACCCGCTTTTTCATCGGATGCAGGTAGTGAGAAAATTTTTCAGATGCAGGAAAAATATATATCAATGCAATCAGGAATCTAAAACTATCAATAATTGTCCAGGAGGGTTGTAATCCCTGATGACGGGTGGTAGGGTTTTAGCTTGGGGACTATATGTGAAATGGCCAGTGGAAGTTTCTGTGGTTTTCCTTCCTGGGACTTGTCTCTGAAGTAGGAGGCTTCCTTGTGGTCACGACGTCTGGCTCTCTGTGATCATGTTTCCTTATTCCGCATGGCGGGTATCATAGTTTTTGAGGAATGCAATTAGATGAAGATGTTTGTAGGTGTTGGTCTCTGTCTGAGCTTGGAGCAGATGCAGCTGTACCTCAGTGCTTGGCTGTGACAATGGTCATGTGGTGTGGTCCAGGATGGAAGTGGAGGCAGAAGTAGCATAGCTGAAGCTTCGGGGATTTTTGGTATAGAGGCCTGGTCGTTAACGTGAACCACACTTTATTTGCCCAATGGTGTCAGGAACGCACCATCCAATGCATCCATCAGGATCTACAGCCCATCCTGGCGATTGATCCCTAACACTTTCACAAGACCCTTAGGTGGCAGGCCAGTCCTCGCCCACGAGACTGACCCAACCAACCTGAAGCATATTCTCCACCAGTAACTACACACTTTCGGGATCCCACTGTGGACGCGCTAAACCGATTTTATTAGATCTGTTTTGTAATATCGGTTTAAGCTAATTCGAAATAATCGTGCAGTGTAGACGTACCCTAAGAAGTGACCTGGGGGTGGGTTTACAGCCATAGTTAAGAGTATGAGCTCCTTTGAGTGGGGACCAGGTCTTCTCTCACTCAGCCAGAGTTTCGTAGATTCACAGGTTTTAAGTCCACACCTGGACCTTTATGATCATCTAGACCTCCTGCATACAGTAACTCCTCACTTAAAGTCATCCTGATTAACATTGTTATGTTACTGATCAATTAGAGAAGACGCTCATTTGAAGTTGCACAATGCTCCTTCTAACATTGTCTGGCAGCTGCCTGCTTTGTCCACTGCTTACATGAAAAGCAGCTAGCTGGTGGGGACTTGGAACCAAGGTGAACCAGCAGCCCCCTATCAGGTCCCCATTCCCCTAAGTTCCCTGTGCAGCAGCCGCCCAGCAAGCTATCAATTTTGAAGGAAAGCAGACATTGTCCATGATTTTTTCTGCTTTTTAAAAACCACTAGTTTTCGATCCAAAAAAAGTTTTGACAGAAAATATTTGTCCAACTCTTTTAATGAGTTTTAGTGCCTTTTAGCACTAGCTGATGCTGAGAACCAGTGATACCCTATAAAGGAGGACTCCATTCTGATGATGATGCATGATAAATCCCTAGCTTCTGTACTGGGTTTATGTAGCTCTCCTAATAAGTCTTGTGAGCACTATGGATTGTACTACTGTGTTTCATCCAGGAAGTTATCTTGGACCACTGAAAGAAACAACTCTACATAGAATAACAGGTAGGAGAATGTTAATCACTTGTAACTATGTTGGGACACTACAGTACAGTTTTGAATGGTTTTCTCTTGCCAAAAAATGTTATCCCTCACTTTTTCTGCCTATCTATATTAGATATGTTTACATACTACGGTGAAGATGCTATAGAAAAACTGAAGATGGAAAAAAAACTGCTGTGAATTTTTTTATATTGAATAACAAATGCCACCATAAACAGGATTTCAAATACACACACACACACACACACACACAAACGTGCTTTTCAAATGGAAAACTTAATAATCCGCAGTCCAAAGGATATACCAATTAAACAATATAAGCCAGTATTCAATCAATTCCTAGCTCATCCTGTGGAGACTAAGGCCAGGTCTACACTGCGACTTTAAATCGGTTTAATGGCCGATATACCGATTTAACGCTGTATCCGTTCACACGACGTCGTCATTAATATCGA